>NW_011889160.1:486507-539356 GCF_000151845.1 Pteropus vampyrus
CAGAGCATCAGGCATTAGAGTCTCCGAGGAGCACCGGTCCCTGGTGCCACAAAGGTTGGGGACCACTGCCTTAAAGAACAGGGAAGTTGGCCGACCAGCCTGTGGCTGTTCTCGCGCTGGTCTCATCTTTTCCCTCTTCTTCTGATTAAAAAGCCATCTCCTCAGGTTGTGTGTGTATGTGTGTGCGTGTATAAACTAGAAGCTTTCAATCCAGGATTTCTTTTGCAAAAGTCAGTCCTTTACCACCAGAGAGCATGTTGCATGAGTCTTGTCAGTGGAATTCGTCATAAGGTGTTGAAGGTGCTTCAGAAACAGGGGCCCTTCTGAGTGCCCTGCTGTGAAAAGGCCTTCGGGGCTGGACCCCTCATACTGTCTTTGTCTTTTCTGCAGACTTCGAACCCTTCCAGGTAAGAAGGCGTTACCGCCTGGGGTTGGTATGTGGAGTTTCAGTCTCCGGAGCTGGTCTGGGGCCTGGTCTAGTTCAGATCGAGCCCAGGCTTTTCGGGGTCCACAGGCCAAGCCCCCAGTTGGGATTTCTAGCTATTTATTTTGGTTTTGCCAGTAGCATATTCTACCCCTGATTTCTCATCATCCCAACCTCTTGACTTCACTTTATCTTTTCTTGTAAAAGAAATAATAGTAATGTGAGGAGACCTTAAAGAGTCTGTGAAATAAATATAGAGCTCTCAGATCTTTCTGGAAAGGGGGCTAGGGGGCGGCTGTCCTCCTAGTGGATAGAGAAAGAAGTGCTACTTTCTTAGGAGGATTCACTAGAACTCTTGGTCACTCCCCTGGAGACTTCCCATCTACACATAAACAAACTTTCTGCAGTTGCTGGCACCAGTTGGGGCATTTTTTATAAAACGGCGGTTATATAAGATGAAATTTAGTTAGCCGCCAAAGAGAAAAAAGTAAAAACCTCCTAAATGAGGCAGATAGAAAGTAGTAGTTTTCTTATTATGAGGGTTGGCCTGAGCTGTGGGTTGGAAGGCCTCCAATAGCCGCCTGCTAGATTTTAAAAAAAAAAAAAAAACAGTTTAGGAAAGGCAAGACTAGTTCAGCGGGTTTGCCCAGTGCCCAGGAGAAATGTGAAGAGCAGTAGCCAGTGCTCCCGGGGCAGGGGCAGGCGCTGGCCCCTGCTCTGGGGGTGCAGGGAGAGCACCTCCTTCCTTTCCTTCCAGGGCGGCTCAGAGCCCAGGACTCTTAGGACATAAGGGAGGGCTCCGGGGGACCCATTCGTGTGGGTAAATGCGGCCAGCTTGAATGGGCCTTTTAATTTCTCTCCCTTTCCAACATCTGTCTGTGGCTCTGAGCCTGGGAGAACGCGCCCTCGAGACTATGCACCCGAACTTTGACCAACAAATTGCTCACCTAGCAGAGTGGGCCTCGAGATGGGGGCCTTGGGTTTACTATGAAGAGAAGAGAGTCATACACTACGGGGAAGAGGGCATGACAGGCGATCGACTGTCCATTGGAAGCATGGGGGTAGGGGGCCTTGATCCAGGACCAGCCAGTGGTCCTTAGCCCTGGGAGATTCTGGCTTGTGGCCGGTTCCTTTGCTAACAGTATTAGGAGCACCTGGTGGCTGTCAAGGCAGCTTTAGAAGGCTTTCTCCCCTCCGCTCTCTTTGGGGGCCCAGACCCATGCCCTGCTTCTTAGGTCCTGACTACCCTCCTCTCCTCTCTGCTAAAGGTTGTTGCCCCCCGACCTCAGGGCTCTTGAACTGCTAAATGTCACATAAGGTTTCTTTAAAGAAGAGGGAATCTGGCTCCCCCCAAAGCAGCAATGCCTCCTGCTAGTTTACCTTGAGCTGAGTTAGTGGACCTGAGTGAATGGTGTTTATCTGGCCTGTGTCTCTGCTGAGACCCTGTATTTGGGATGGAAATGCCTTTTCCTCAGCCTGGGGAAGCCAGGTCCTGGCCTAGGAGTTTGCCCCGCCCAGCAAGGCGCTGCCAGGAGCTGTTGTTAGGTGCCATCGCGGTGGCTGAGTCTGGCTGTGTCTGGCTGCAGAAGAGTCTGTCCTGGTGGTCCTACCCAGGAGGGCGGGAAGGAGGGCGCTTCCGGCCGCTGCTGGTAGGCTGGCCAGGCTGCCGGTTGAATGAAGAGTCTCGAAGGGAGGGCAGCCCGAGTCGAGGACCGAGGGGGTTGCTGTGGAGAGCTTCTGTAAATCGAAGCCCTCTGGGCCTGAGCTCTAGCAGCTCACCCCTCTGGGCTGTCATCATTGCAGCCCCACCTGGCCAAAACAATAGGATCACACCTCACAGTTGGGGATGTTGGGGCGAAGATGCCACTGCTGATAGGGGAACTCTCTGCTCAAATCTCCCCTTTGCCTGCACATTTCCCAGGTGGGAGCTGGCAAGTCTTGGCATTGGTGGCACTGCCCCTTCCTGTCCCCCAGGAGCTAGGCGAGCAGCTCTGTGCTTGCGGAGAGGCGGCAAGACCAGGCTCTTCCACACCTAGGCTGGAAATGAGGCCAGGGGGCGGAGCCTGTGTCTGCGTCATTCCTGGGGCTTCTCCTTCCGGCTCCCACCTTCCTTCCCACCAGGGCCCTGGCTGCCATCAGCCACAAGAGGAACCTATTATGTACAGTCCTGCGCTCAGCTGCTGGCTGCAAGCTGCACATCGGCCTTCCCTCTTGGATGCTGGCATAAATGTATCTGTAGCTGTTTGGGCTTCCCCACCTGCTCCTTGCCAGCAGCAGCCCTGAGGGTCCCTCGGGGAATGTCGAGCTAAGCCCCACAGTGGCACTTGGAGGGCTGTAGTGCCCTGATCTGTCCACACTGAGCACCTGGGCTCCTCCTCCCTTCTTGGGCCCCACACACACATGGTCACTAAAAGAAAGATCTGAAGCCGTCTGTGCGATGGGTGGCGTTTTCCAGCCCTAAGGGAAGAGACCCTGTCGCCTGCTCTTGTAGGGAAGGGAGGCAAACTGGCAGAGTGGAAGGAACTAGGCCTGGGAGTCTCAGCCACTTACCAGCTGCGTGAATGGATACAAAGGCCTCCCACCCCACCCCGGGTCTCTAGGATTCATTGAGATGCATCTGTGAAGTTCTGGCATATAACTATCCCCAAAGATAGTTATATCTCCTTTTTCTCTTCCCAGATCCCATTTCTTTGACAAACAGCAGCTGTCAGAAGTGTTACCCTGTGTCTCAGGGAGGGAGCAGGGATATCCCACCATCCCCCACCTCTAGCCCCATCATAGGTGACACACCTCCCATGTTGGCGCTAGAGAACTTTTCCTGCCATTCAAGTCTGGTTCCCAGGTCTGGTTGGAGGGACAGGCATTGGCATCATTTTGTACCACCCCCGGCAAGGCCAAACACTTCCAAACTTCTCCTTGGGCAGTGACATTGACCTTGCACAGGGCATCAGGGTGCTTGGGAGGGGTTTGTCAGGGAATGGTAGCTGGCACAGCTTCGCTCCTGTGTTCTCATCAGTCAGCACTGCTTGAGCCCCCTCCACTGGGGACCTGGGGATGCCAAGGGGCATTTGAGTCCATCTGCAGTGTGGTCTCAACTTGTACCAGGCCCAGCATCCTTGGCTGAAGAGTGCGGAAGTCTTATAGGAAATGGTTGATAGCCAACCTTCCGCTTCAGCCATTTCTACTCACTGTTAGGCTCCCAGGGACATCTGGGGACTGCTGGTTTCCAGGGCCCCAGGGATTGGGACAGGAAGTTTTACTCAACCCACACAGGCATGTTCCTGGATCTGTGCTCCATCTGTCCTCCATAGGAAGAATGCTGCTCCCCGCGCACGGTGCTGGCACTGCCGATTTTCCCACGTGGTCGGGTGGCAAGCCCCGTCCTGGGGACCTGCAGGCGGCCTTATGCAGCCAGGACCCTTGGTCCCAGGGAAATGTGCTCCCCGCTGCGTGCCGGTTTGCTGGGGCAGCCGCACAGTTTCGTTCTTCCCTCCAGTGCTGCCGACCCAGGCCGGCTGGTGAGGCACGACACTGCGCCGTGCGGGAAAATGCTTCGTAAAGTGCTGTGTGGTGGCGGCAATCGATTCTTCGTAAGAAGAGAGCGTGTTTCACTTTCACGCGCTCAAGCCCGCGTCCTCGAATGCGCGGCAGGATAAGAAAATGAACTGTCCTTGCACCTCCCGGCCTTCTCCCTTCCCCTGGTGACACCCGGTGTGAAGAGACGAGGGCTGCGTCCAGTCCGTAGGGGAACATGCAAGGGGACCCTAGCTCGGCATCAGCAATGTGGTGCTCCCAAGGAAACCACAGGCGTGGAGAGGGGCACGGAGACCGAGGCTGTGCCCGCACTCACGTCACCGGTGAGATGTCCGAGGCAAAGGTGCGGGAAGGAAAGGCCCCGGAACGTGTGCAGGGTGACTGTGCCTTCTCGAAGCTGGACTCCTTTCCCTCCCATCTTTATCGGAGGTTTTTCCTCTAATATTTTTGTTACGAAAAATCTCAAACGTGCAGCAAAGTGGAGAGTTTTGCCGTGAACACCGGAATGACCGCCCAGAGTCTGTGCTGTGCCGTACACTCGCTCCGTCATAGATCGCCACCCTCCAGGCCTCCTTACCCTTTGCTGCTTTCCAGTGGAAATGCAGACACTGACATGTTTCTTTATTGGGGCCTTTGATGAAAATACGTGTACAAATAATCAAACAATTCCAAAATGTTTTTTTCTTCTAATTCTTCTTTCCTCCGCCCTTGTAATGTGTGTCTGTCTTTCCAGACTTTGATCTGTGCTTACAGAAACACGTGCATACACACAAATATTGAAATACGTATGGCATTTAATGCTTTTAAAAAAGGAGAGGATGCCCTTTTACCGATCTGCCACTTGCCATATTCGAAGTCTGAGGTTACACTCCAGTGGCAGGCTGATCGTGTGCCACCTCCTTTTTCTCCTCATTCGCTCTATGCAGATGGGCCTTTGGGTTAGCCATGTCTTAACAGAGAAAATGACCGCAGGTTGTCCACGTGGCCAGGCAAGCGAGAGTGACTTCTCTCGCAGCTCAAGTGCACTAGGACTGAAAGATTGGATTGTTTCTGTATTAGGCTTTTTCCTCAGGGTTCCTGGTGGGGGACTCTGAGTCACCAGACCCTTTGTGGCCATGAAGAATCCCCATTTCATGGGCCCCAGATATTTCCTTTTCGACCCGAGTCATCAGAGGGCACAGAGAAACAGTATTGGAGGAGGGCGCCAAGCAAAGGGTCCAGGCCCACTGCCATTCACGAGCCCTCTGACTTGGGAAAGATGTCTGACCCCTGGCTTCAGCATCCTCATTTGTAAAGTTGGGACAACACTGGGTGCCCTGCCTGGCTCTTAAGATTGTGAGGCTCAAGTGAAAACACACACACACACACACACACACACACACACAAACACACACACACACCTCAAATATGTATCATGGGCAATGTTCACAAACAATTAAAATCTTTTAGTGGTGGGGACTTGATCCTGTTTCAAGCTCTCCTTCACATCCATAATTCCGCTCTCGGCGTTTCTCCTGTGGTTTCGAGAACTTCCGGGTAACCTTTTGCTGACTTCACCTCTTTCATCTGCCTCTCAGATACTAAGGTTGACCTGGGTTCGTATTCTGCCTTCTTTGGATTTCAGTCTAAACTCTGCCCACCAATCTCTCTCTCCCACATCTACGACCTGTTGCCCACCTCTCTCTTCTGAACCCCAGATCTAGACCTGAACAGACTCCTGGAGGTTTCCGTCAGCGTGTCACAAGTGGAGATGCCTGGTCCGCCTGTCCTTCTCCACCTGGGTCTCCTCTCTTAGTGACAAGCACCCCCCATTTGCCTAACTTGCCTTGTTAGCGCACCATTTCTCGCTTCCTGCCCCCACGGCTAGTGTCGGCCTGGAGTTCTACCCTGCATTGCTGCACTGGCCTCCAGAATGGGCTCCCATCTCTGGGTTCTTTCAGTCCCTCCTCCAGCAGTTTCCAGAGACTGGGTGTGGTCAGAGCGCATCTCCAGTGCCTCCCAGTGAACAGGTGAAGCCCAGACCCCACAGCAGGGCGTGAGTCTAGTATCATCTCCTTTCCTGCCACCGCCCCTGCCCCGTGGCCCCAGGAGTCTTTCTGCACCTGCCACAGCAAGCTTCTGTAGTTCCCCGGTGCACAAATACCGATCCCTTTGCCTGGGCTAACTCTTTTCTGAACGGTCCCCACCCCAGCAGTCATCTTTCGTACCTCTCACACCTGGGCCTGTGTGCATCGTATGACTTCCCGGGACGTCCTGTGCTCTTCATTTCCATTTTCTTGTTCAGCCTCTCTCGCTAGACTCCGAGCTTCTTGAATCCTGAGTTCGTGGCTTATTCACTGAGTCACCAGTGCCCAGAACGTTAGAGACTGGTTATGAAGGATTACCGACTCGGCCCTGGGCGCTCCAGCTTCCTTCCATTTGTCCTGTTGTTTTTGTTTGTTTGTTTTGTTTTTGCGTGGGAGTGCGGGGCCTTTTTGTTTTTTCTTTTTTAAAAAGTTGAGTTGTAGCATTTAGAAATTCACAGGGTTGTAAACCACCACGTCTGTCTAGTTACGAACGTTCTCATCACCCCAAAAGAAATCCTCTTGCGGGATTCCACTTACATGTGATACTTGAGACAGAACCAGGGGACGGAATGGTGGTTGCCAGAGGCTGAGCAGAGAGAGGGAAGTGGGGGTTCACCGTTCAACGGGCATAAAGTTTCCGTTACGCAAGATGAGCGAGTTCTGGAGGTGCGCAGAGCAGTGTTGTGCCTCGTAGTTATCGGCACCGTGCTGCACACTTAAAAACCTGTGAGGAGGGCAGATCTCATGCTAAGTGTTCCTACCACAAAAAAAGAACACGCTTTACCTGTTAAACAGGCGCTCCCCATTCCCTCCTGCCCTTGGCCCCTATTAATTTGCCCGTTCCGGACATTTCATAGGATGGAACAGCAATAGGTGGCCTTTCGTGTCTGGCTTCTTTCACTTAGTGTAATGTTTTTGAGGTTCATCCACATCGTAGCATGGGTCAATTTTTTGTTCCTTTTCATGGCTGAGTAATATTCCGTTGTATGGCTAAGCCACCTTTTGCTTATCTGTTAGGTGGCGGACACGTGGGTGGTTTCCACCTTTTGGCTCCTGTGAATGTTGCTGCTGTGGACGTGCATGTGCAGGTGTCTGCTGGAGCGCCTGTTTCTTCCATTCGTCTCGCCTTATACCACTGTCCCCATCACCCTGTTTTTCCAAACCAGAAATCTGCACCTGGTCTACACGTATGTTTAGGGGAAAAGTCTATTTAGGGAAACGGTTTGCCTCATGCTGCCTCTGCTGCGTGTCTATCCCACTGCAAGCTCCCTCCATTCCCCGGGTCACTTATTTGGTGATTAATTCCATTTCGTCTTTGGAGAATGAACTTGTGGTGTGCGTGTCTTGTCTCTGTGGCGAGGGTCGTTAGTTCCAGGTCCATCTTGGGTTTCTGTGTCACTCACACAGCCTAGCACATGTTGGGTGACCAGAGCAGCCCCGACCAATTCTAGACCCACGCCTGTTTTCTGCCACCTGTCTGCTGGTGGCCGACCGTCTTCCACTCTCCCCTGTCCCCACTTTGCAGATGACGTGCTGACTAAAGACGCGGGTGAGTGTGTGATCTGCCTGGAGGAGCTGCTTCAGGGGGACACGATAGCCAGGCTGCCCTGCCTGTGCATTTATCACAAAAGGTACGAGAAGGTGGCAGGGCCAGCTCCGCCACATCCCAGAGGGCTTCTTCCCTGCGGGCAGAGGGAGAAAAGGGCAGACCCTCTTCACTAGCTATTTATTGCTGAACAACCTCCCCCACTCCCTACCCCTCCACCCTTGGACTCTGAGTGCGGTGGAGGCAGAGGCCAACAGACATGCCGAGTTCAAGGCTGAGTAGAACTGCCAGAGGTTTTGCTCTGGTTTGACAGCCTGGATGGTGGGGCCTGATAGGGAGACCTGTTAGAGCCCCCACGGCTTGGAGGTGCTTAGGATCCCACGGAGCCAAAAATTCCCATCTTTGGAGGATTGATTCTCCATCTGTCTCCCTAGGCCTTATCTTCCTCCATGGGCCCCTCCGTTCAGCAGGGTGAAGCCCCTCCCTCATCTGTGTGTGAGGCAGCTTGGAGCAGTGTGCTTGCTGCCCCCAGAGGGCCAGGTGGCAGGAATAGCCACCACCTGAGGGGCCACAGCACTCAAAGCTGCTATAATTAGCAGGGATGACATTTGTCCTCGGACTCCGGCATGAGCCTCGTTCTTGTTTCCAACTGGAAAGAAGATACCTCCCTACCCAGGATGGGAGGACACTCTGTGCTGCCTGTGGCTGCCACCTGCTCCAGGCACCTCGAGCCCCAGAGCTCCTTCCTGACACCCGGGCTTTTCCAAAGCCTGACTCATGGGGCCACGGACCACTGGGCAACCATGGTGCCTGGCACACGGGTGTGGCTGAAGCGGGGAGGCTCAAGGTTGGCCTGGGGAAGGGGTCTTGGTCTTGGTCCAGCACAGAGTTCTGGCAGGGCACCAGCCAGAACCAGAAGAAGAGAATCTTTGGCCCTGGGGAGAATCATGCAAATTATGTCTGGTTCCTGACTTCGAAAATACCCAGATGTTGGTTTACAAATCAGAAGGCTGTCTAGGGACGATCTCTGTCCCCTCTCTGATTCAGACAGTCCTTTCTGTAAGCACTAGAGACCAAGGTTTCACTGTCAGCCTCCCGTCTGGCTCTCCTTAGCAATGCCCCTAAGCCAGAAGGCCACCTTTCTCTGGGAAGGGCTAGATGCTGGCTGCCAACCACAGCGATCTGAGCCGGGTAGCTTGAGAGTCTCCTAGGATGTCACCCACCAGTGAGGGAGCCTCGAAGCTGCTCTTTTGACCCAGGAGAGGGTCCCCAGAGCTAGAGTCCTGGCCAGCCGTCCAGGTCTTTGTTCCCACCTCCGGCCCTTCAAGCGTTAGGGATGGCCGACAAGCTGCCCTGCAAGTAGCCGTTGCCATCCTCCTGGATCCCTCTCAAGGCCACATTCCTGCCTTTTTACAGCACCCAGATCCACCCCAGTCCTGTACCCACCATGCCAGGTTGGCCGCCCCGGCTAAGCCAAGATCAGTCTTGGTGTTCTGCCTTTCTTGCTCCCTCAGAAAGTGGGTATCTGGGGACACGCTTGTTTTCCCCTGGGGTCCTCGCAGGCGAGATTTAGGAAACCCCTGCTCAGAGACCTGACCCTCGGAGCAAATCCCCTAAGGAGCGGCCTGGTCAGCGATAACCTGTCTCCCCTTGCCGCCTCCCGCCTCAGCTGCATAGACTCGTGGTTTGAAGTGAACAGATCTTGTCCAGAGCACCCCGCGGACTGACCCTGCTGGGCTCGCTTGCCGATTCCTCTCAAAGGTGAGCTGGGCTCGGGGCTTGGGTCAGGTCCCCCTGGGGCCTGGGGGTGGGGGGCCGAGTTGTCCGTACGCACCCCCGGGAGGGGAACGTCATGGCAGTGAGTGGTCCTGGTGGGGGGAAATGATTCTGGGAAGGCTAAGAGATGCAGACTTGCACGGTTACGAAGAAGAACCGCTCAGTACAGTTGATTCGCTGGGGAAGGACCAGTCTGTCTAGACGTCTGGGGCAGATGCCCCTGAAGGAGGTTCAGGAAGAGCCCCTCGGAATGTGCCAGGCGGGAGAAGCAGCATGAGCTCGGGAACCGGACACTGGGCTTGCACCCAGCCGGCCTTGTGCTCGCTGAGAGGCTGGGGCAGGTCCTCAAGTCCTCAGGGTCTCCGCTGCTTTGGGAACAGGGGGATAATCTTGCTCCCCGTTCCTGTATGGGCATCACACTTATTAAACAGGACAGTCTGTGGGACGGTGCGTTGTCCCCTGCAGGGCTTGTCAGGGATCATTCCACTGCTGGAAGAACCAGACAACCTCAGACAACCTCCCTTATCCCCGCTGCCAGACGGAGCTGAGGCCTCCAGGCCGGACGCAGCCCACCCACCCACTGCACAGGTCCCTGATCCCGCAGCAGGCCCGTGCAGCTAACATCCCTATAGAGAACCTTCCAGTCTGACCTCTCCACTTCTTCAGAGCACCCTGCTTTACTGCTGACCATCCTCTCTTGTCCCCGTCCTACCTGTCCTACCTTCTGAGATCTGGGCTGGCACCTTGTTTTGTTCTGGCAAGCAGACAAAACCCCCAAAGAAGCCAAAACCCTGACTTCACTTCATCTCACATCCAAAGGTTTTGGGGCCTCTTTTCTTTTTTTTTTTTTTCCTCTCTCTCTCTCTCTCTCTCTTTTGTTTTGTTTTGTTTTCTCTTGTTCTTTGTTAGGTTTATTTTATTTATTCCAAGTAAACTCCCAGAACAACTGATGATGGCAGACAAATCAGGGACATTTGCTCTTTTTACCTTCACCTCAAAAACTGAGGACACGGGGAGATGGAACAGCGAGGGCGAGAGTGAGGCGTGCGCGTCCCGATTCCCGGCACGATGTTTGCCCCCTCGGGGGCTGGACCGGAACCACCCGCGCCCAGGCCCAGCCTCCGCCCCACGGAGCACGACTTACGCACTGTGGCCCACGTGGGGACAGCCAGCCCTGTTCCTGGGAGGAGGCTTCGGACACTGAGGCCGAGCCGAGTCGGGGACACCAGTGGGAACAGGGCACACTGTTCTACTGCACTGACTTCCAGACACTGGTTCTCCCTTCCTCCCTGAGGACACCAAATCGGATGAGCCGCGCGTCCGAGAGAAGAATCGACCGCCATCCTTCCCCTCACCCCTCATCCCAGGAGGGAAAGCGCATTTTTTTTTTCCACCTTTGAAAGGCATTGTGGGTCTGTCTCTAAAGTGTTTACAAAAAAAAAAAAAATTATATAAAAAAAAAAAGTCTGGTGTCGACTGGTGTTTTCCCTCGTGATGTTTACAGATTGCTGTCTGCTGCCCAGCTAGAACCCACTCAGTGACAGAAGAGAACACAGCCAGGTTCTCGTCACACCCGTTCCGACGGCGCAGGAGCCCTCTGGCACGGTCCTCCTGTGCCCAGCGCCCCGCAGGCCCTCCGTCACCAACCGCTCTGCCTTGGTTTCCTCTGTCCATTTTTTCTGGCTTGGTTTTGCATTTTTCTCCCCTGGGGACCCTGAGATCTTGACTTCATTGCCAAAAGAAAAAGAAAAAAATTGAAACAGCCAACCCATGGAAGACCTTCTCCCCTCCGTGCCCGTTTCTTCTCCCTCCTTCCCTCCTGGTTCTGGTCATTTCGGAGGATTTAACAACCACAAGTGTCCTGCAAAAATGCCTGAACATTTTTCTTAGACCCTTGTGGATTTTTTTTTTTTTTCCCAGAAAACTTAGACAAAAGACTTATTAAAGAAACGTGTACAGCTACCCCTGTTTTCAGGCGCTCCGTTTGAGAACATTTTAGCCATCGATGGCCACACATGGCATCAGCCCATGCAAGATAGGTTTCTGTATTTATATATTAAAATATTAAAAAAAAAAAAAACCTATAAAATGTTTAAAAAAATGTTCGAAGCTGGGGGAAAAGCTTTCTTCATTAGTCAAGATGTTTTGATATGGTATTAAAATAATGTCTAATAAAAGATGCACTGTGTGACTTTATTTTAATGAAGTGTTGTTACACGATCAGGAAATGGGGGTTGAAGGCATGTCCCCCCTCTCCCTCCCCTACCTCCTAAGCCTTCCTTCAGGGCCACTGCTTGGGGCTGCAGGTGTGATGTGGTTCTTGGAGCACTCACGCCTGGGTACAGGGGATGCGGCAGGTCAGACCCAAATCCCAGAGATTTACTAACCCTCTCAAGCATCATGGAACAATCTGCCATCACCTGTGGAGTGGCTGTGACGGAACGCTTCTGCGAGATCTGCAGGGGCAAAGATCTTGCAGCCATTGGAGGCTACAAGGGGGTCGCTTCTTCCAGGTGTTGGCCCAGCACCGCCCCTTCTCCCCAGCCCCTAGCCCTCCGCTCCGCATCCCACGTCCTGCCCTGCCTGTCGCTCAGTCCAGGCCTCAGTGCTGACTCATGGGCATGCTTCACTGAGGCCCAGAAACAGGCTGTGGTTTGGGGCTAAGCCAGCTCAGAGCCTTGAACTAGAACCAGCCATTCAAGGCTCACAAATGTTGGCCCATCTTGGGCTGGGTAAGAAGCTTGGGGCAGGGGGTAGCAGTGCATGCCTGGCCTCTGTCCCTGTGCCAGACAGGCTCCCAGAGCAGCATTCCAAGGCCTCCTGCAGAGCCTGCGAAGGAAAGCTATGGAGGGAGATGGCTCCACGCCCTCTCTGCTCTGCCCTTCTCGGGCCTCCTGTGTACCGTTGCCTCTGTGGACTGCAACCCCTCCAGGCCCTGCTCTGCAGTCATCCTCCATCAGATGGTTCCTGCAGCACCTACTGTGCAACGGCATTGCAGGCCCTTGGGCAAATGTGAGCCGAGGCACAGGCACACTCAGCACGTACAGAGAAACGCTAAAGAAGAGTGGGTCTGAGCTGAGCCTTTGCGTCAGACCTGCCTGAAGTGGAGACCCCGGGGACTGATGCTCACCAGGACACAGGCTCTCGACTATGTGCAAGCGGCTCCTCCACCTCGTGTCAGAATGATCTTGAAACAGCTTCACTCAACTAAACTCCAGATTCCTCACATGTGAAGTGGAGACAGTCACGCAGTTCAGAGGTCACCACGAGGGTCAGAGTCTGCCCAGAAGCCCTGGCACATACACATCAGGCTCCCTAGTGGCATTGTCACTGCAAAGAGCACTGTTCTATTCACAGCACCGCCTGCTTCTGCCTGGCAACTGTGTCTCCCTGTTCTATATTTAATTCCTTCAGCAAGGCTGACCCTGAAGATCTCCTCGCCTGACCCCTGGGCCTGCAGGTGGAGACCTGTGTGCCCACCTCGGTTGCTCAGGCCTGGTGGCCTTGGCAGCGTCCTAGGTGAGCTGAGTGGTCGTGAGCCAGGTGGGGCAGGCCTCGAGCCCACGCTGGATGCTATTCCAGGCTCCTGGGGCTGGTGCTTACCCCACTCCCTGCCCCCAGCGACTTCGACTCCCCGTGGGGACACTGCAGCCCTCTGCTGGCTACCGTGTCCTCCCAATTCAGACCTAGATGCCAACTTCTGGTGCGGGGATGGGACAAGGGTATCTGGGCTTCCCAGGGGGAACTGATATCTGTTGTCCTCCATCCAGACAACTCTCCAAGGTCTCAGAGGAGGTGTTGGCAGGAGTTGGGAGGTAGGTTCCGTCCAGTCTCTCTGCTGAGGACCGGCACACTTCTGGAGCTTCCTGAACCAGAGCATCTCACTATTATTATCTAGTAGCATTTAGTGATGTTGAGGTTTTTAGGAGAATGTCCTTATTCTTGTGAGACAGATGCTGAATTATGTAGATGAATAATGTCAAATGTGTAACTCAGTTCCCAATGGTTCTTCCAAAATGCACACATACAGCAAATACAAAAATATTTATTGTTGGATCTTCATTGGCTGGTATGTGAACAGTATGCTTGTTTTTTTCAACTCTTCTGTATGTTTGGACTTTTTCTTAATAAAAACCTGTGGGGAAATGGTCATTTGCTGAACACCTACTAGTGGCCAGGCAGTGGAGGCACATCAGAACAGAGCCCTGCCCGGTAGGGGAGACACCTGCCCCTGGGCAGAGGGTCTTGTGAGCTGTGTCTCCGTAGAATATGTGAGGCTGACGTGGATGGGGTGGTTTGTGAAGGAAGCCCATGAGATTTGCCCGTACACCACCCCTTGGCACAGCTACTGCTCCCAGCCAGGACAGGCAGGGGACAAAAGTCACATAGGAGCAAATTCTGGGCTTAGCCCAGTATTGCCACAGAGGGCTTCTTCTACCCAGGGCCTGAGCAGCTGATGGGGAGCGGTGAAGGGTAGGGGCAAGGGGATGGAGTCTGGGAAAGTTCAGAGGTAGCTTGGGAGAGGAAGCGAGGTAGGATGGAGGGTACCCCTGAATGGCTGGCCAGCACCTTTCCTAAGGGGCAGGGCCAGGGAGAGGGAGATGGACCCACACAGTAGGCTTCTGGGAGAGTTTAGAGATTGGCTTGCAGAACGCCAGGCTCCTCCCTGACCCCAGAAGTCTAGGACTGAGCTGTAGTCCTGGCAGAGATGAGTCCTGGGTCACTGCTCTAGCAGATGGCTGTGGCATCTGAATTTATGGTGGCAAGTGCCCTCTAGTGGGCTTAGGCGAGAATAACTCATACCCCAAGGCAGGGGCCTGATCCCCAGTGGACAGATGCTGACTTTGACGGCCAAAAAGCTGGGAGTATAATACATCACACCATGGAGAGGCGTGGTACAGGGAGAATAACTTCATTTCTATTTCTAGGGATTGGTAGCAGCTGCTTAAAGAACATGCTCAGAGTGTTCTAAGAGCTGTTTGGGGTTCAGTGGGGGATTCTGTCGTGAGTGCTGTTGGCCACGGGCAAGTCCTCAGGTCCTGGGGTTCTCACAGGTGAAGCAATTGGGACAGGGACCTGGGTCCCTGAAAATGACCCTCTCCCCAGGCTGCACGAGTTGGAGGACAGGTCTGGGATGAGGGATGAAGGTGTCACTGGCCAAAAGGCAGAGAACATGTGGAGTAGGGGATGGCATGGGAAGCTGGTCACAGATGCTGTCTGCTCATCTCCAGATAGCCACGAGTGTTTATTTTGGAGACCCCAAGGAGAATTATCAAGATCCTTTCCCACACCAAGAATGTTCCATCGTCTAGGGGCTTGTAGGTCAAGTGCTCAGAGTCCGTCATAGCACTTTGCCTGGGTTCATGAGGCCTCGGGGATCCAGTGCGGCCTTGAGCTTTCGCATGGTCTCCATGCCCACGGGTCCCACTTCCTCCTGCAGCAGTTGTCGCTTGCCCAGCCCGATGCCGTGTTCCCCAGTGCACGTCCCATGGAGTGCCAGTGCCCGCCTGGGAGAGAACAGAAAAGATTCTCAGCGGGGTGCTCTCCCACTCCCTTCGGCTCCTCCCGCTCCTCCCAGGCCAGGGCTGTGTTCTTGCCGGCCCAGCTGGTATGCAAAGGCCTCAGCCTTGCAGATCATTTCAGTGTCCTCTGGGTCCACCATCAGGAGGCAATGGAAGTTGCCGTCGCCCACGTGTCCAACGATGAATCCTGGGGGCCCAGAAAACAGAGCTGCAGCCCTCAGCCCAGCCCTTGCACCCTGTCCTCCCCTCCCACACCCCAACAGTGGGCAGGTAGAACCTGTGATTCCCAAGGCCTTCAGGTCCTCCTTGGTCTGCACTAGGATCTCTGGCAGCCGGGAGATGGGCACACAGACATCGGTGGTATAATTCTGCGACAAGGGGCAGGCCGGTGAGGTTTTCCCCTAACCGCCTGCCCAGAGGGGAGGGGTCACTGCAGTCAAGATTAAGGACAGGTCTGGAGAGGCTCGGCCTCACACACATGGACGTGCCTGCTCTTCTCTAGGCCTCGGTTTCCCCTGTACGACACGATGATGGCTGGGGTGTGTTCTCCCGGTGCTGCCGGCAGAGGCTTCCACAGCTCTATCCCTTTGTACCTCACCCTCATGGGTCCCCCAATACCACACCACTGAGCCTTTGCATGAGCTGCTGGAGCCCAGCCTCTCCCCGTCCTGTTGGCTAACACCTTCCACTTCATCATCCCTCTCTCCAGGAAGCCCGTGGTCACAACAGCCAAGAGCTAAGAGCACAGTGCTGCGCCCGCTCCAGGGCCCCTGTGCTCTACGCCTGGCTCCCAGCAGGGGCTCCCTCCCAGCAGATGACCTTGCTTTCCCCCTAGACAGTGTCTGAGAAAGAGCTGGGTGGGGCCAGCCCCGAATGCTGTGGGCCTCAGCCTGCTGCCCTGGACACTAGGGTAGTGGGCTAAGCAAAGGATCCATGGGCCGAGCCGTGGGTCCCACCTCCCCGCAGCCCGGCTCACCTTACAGCCCGGCCGGAGGGCCCGGATCGCGTACAAGGCATTGTGCCGAGCGGCCCAGAGCTGGCTGTACTGCTCCTTCTTGACCAAAGATAAGTGGGAGGCTCCATTGTACTGGATGATCTCCTCTGTGGGGGGTGGGGGATTAACACTAGACCATAGTCTGGGCATCCTGTGCCCCCCTGCCCTATGGCACACCTGCCCGCTGCAACTGCTCTTCCAGTGCCCGCTCGGAGCCATGGAACTCGAGAAAGAGCGTGGGTGCCACGGTGCAGTTCAGGTTGCTGTGCCTGTTGCAGGCATCTATCACGATATCATCCAGGAACTCTGGGACCAAGGAGAGTGTAAGTGAGGTGAGGCCTGGTCTTCAGAGGGGACCTCTTCCGGGGAGCCCATTTGGACCATCCAGTCCCCAGCTTACCAATGCGGGCCACAGGCATTGCAGCCTGGAGGATGTGTATGGTGCTGTCCACGGCCACCTGGATACTGGGGAATGCACAGGTAGCGACTATGGTGGCCTCAGGGGCAGAGTGCAGGCGCAGAGTGGTGGCTGTGATGAGGCCCAGTGTCCCCTCGGATCCCACAAAGAGCCCAGTCAGGTTGTAGCCAGCTGCGCTCTTCCTGGGCCCCGGAGACACACAAGGTAGGTGAGTGCCCAGGTCATGTGACAATGGACTTCTGGCCAGAAGCCTAGAGCTGGAAGCTGGGGCACTGTCCCCTAAGGCCCTGCCAGGTGGGGTGCTGAGCCCAAGGTCTGGGCTGGTCTGCTGTCAAGGCAGCTGTTCCCTGGCACGGCCCCAGGTTGGCCTTGTGCAAGAGGAGCAAACCTCGGCACCTATCTGGGAGGCCCCCATCTCGTGGGTAGAGAATGCTCACCGGAAATGACGGCCCAGGCCCGCGGTGTGAAGCAGCTGCCCATCAGGCAGCACCACCTCCAGGTTCAGCACGTTCTCTCTCATGGTTCCATAGCGGATGGTGGTGGTGCCCGAAGCCCCAGTGGCTGCCATGCCACAGAGAGAGGCATCTGCACCTGGATCTGGAGGGAAGAGAGCAGCCTGAGGCAGGCAGAGGTGCCCCAGAAACAGCCCTGCCTCTAGGGAGCCCTGAAGGCACCAAGAGAAGGCCCACAAGTCCCAGCCTACCCACAGGAAACCAGAGGCCAGTGTCCCGCAGGTGGGTGTTTAGTGCTTTGCGGGTGACGCCAGGTTCCACCACCACAGAGAAGTCTTCTGGTTTCAGCTCCAGGATCCGGTCCATGTGAGTCAGGTTGATGCAGACACCACCCTGGCAGGAGGGGTGCTAAGGAGCCGGCTGACCTCGGTCTCCTGCCAGGCCACCCAAGACTCTCCCAAGACTCTGCCTTGAAGCTGACCTCCCAGCAGCCAGACCAGAGCCCTGGGATGGCAGGCAAGGAGGATTGGACCTGGGCAACCAGTCTGTGTGTGGGGGAGGGGGCACCACAAATATGACAAGCGTGATGGGACCAGAGCCTGGCTGGGGAGGGGCCACCATACCTGCACAGCACAGACTCCACCCTCTAGCCCAGTGCCTGTGCTGAATGGAATGATGGGCACACCTTCACGGTAACACAGAGCTGCCAGCTGGCTGACCTGCTCCACATTCTGGGGCCACACCACGACATCTGGAGGTTGACACCTAGAACCAGAACCTCCACAGTTTAGGGGGCGTGGGAACCTCCGGTCCTGCTCACATTTCAAGGATCACCAAGATATTGCAGGGCCTGAGACTGTACAGTGAGAGAGGGGTGAGGAAAAGAGAATGCCAGAGCACCCCAAAACAGATGGGTGGAAAAGAAGCCAGCCCAGAACGCTGGCTCCCAGCCAGGAGCTCTGACAAAGGAGGGGCCCCCCCCACACCTGTGAATCGACTCATCACGCCCATGTTGCTCTAGGACCACAGTAGCAGTAGACACGTGGGGGCGCCCCACAACTGCCTTCAGAGCCTCCACGAAGTCCTTGCTGAGCTTGCCCTGCAGGGAAGAGACATGTTGCCAGGGTCACTCGCAGACCCTCAGGGTCCACAGAACTGCCCCTGTGGCAGGTGGGGTGGCGCTGGAGTGGGAGAGGGGCTGCCAGCACCTCTGGCCTCCCCTATTCCACCACTGATGCCACCCCCACGAGCCAGGGGAGCCAGGCCTTGCTAGTGGGCCCACCAGAAGCAAATCCACTCTACAGATGTGCCCCTTCCCAAACAGAATCGTTGGGGTCAGTGTTTCAGTTCAGAAAAGCTGCCACCTGGGTAAAAATAAGAACCAGATTCACTCTACAGAAAGGGGCATCAGCGGGGTTCCATGAAGCAGTCTGCCTTACTGGCTTGGAAATGTTACTCATCTCTGCTCCTTCTCCAAGGCCAGCCAGGCGCTGCCGCAGGCACACCAGGGAAAGAGCTTGGTAGAGGAAGGACAGGAAGACACAAGTTCCATAGCCCATCAACTATGGTGCCCCCACCCCCACTCTGCCATGGCTGGGGGCTCGTAGGACTCTTGGAGCCCTTCTGGGGGCTCCTTCTCATTTGACAGATGGGGAATGCAGGCCAGCAAGTCAAGAACCCAGGCCCTTGCCTCCCAGACAGTCTTTCAAAACATATGTGTTCGTTTGGGACCCCCAAAAAGGTGCCCACAAACCTTTCATTTGATACCCCCCCAGCCCCATTGGTGGCAGTCTTGGGAGCCTCAGCCCATTTTACTCAACACCCACACTTGACATAGGATATGCCCAGTGAACTTCCATTCAAGGTCAAACAGTGCCGGGAAAGCACAGAGCCTGGTGGAAACTGGGCATGGGGGGGGTGCGGGCGCCCTCCAGGAGGATTCCCCTGCCTACCTGTGCTCCCCTGGAACAGTAACTCCTCCAGGGGAACTGCCCCCAGGCTGCTGCTGCCCGGAGCAGACTGGCCATACCTGGGCAATGGCCAGAGGCATGTGGGTTCTTAAGCTGGGTGTCTGCACCAGCCCAGTGGCTGTGCTGAGGGTGGAGCTTACTTAAAGTGACACGCCTTAAAGCGGAGTCCTGATAGAGCTTGCTGAGTCAGGCTCATCTGCCAGGCTCCCGACTTCTACAGGAGAGGTGAGGCTTGACACAAAAGGAAACAACAGCAAGGCTTCGAGCTGCTCTTCAAACAAAGGCAGACTCCTCGCCATGGCCTTAAGGGTCCTGCCAGTCCCTGTTGACCTCTCCAACTACCCCACTTCCTTCCCATCTCCACTTGGGCCTCAGAGCTTCGGCTTCACGTTCCCTTCCTGCGTACACCTAGCTCCAGCCAGGCTCAGGCCCAGACACACATTCTTGTCCTTTTCACCCTGCGAGTCTCAGGCCCAGCGTCACAGGGTAGGCCTAGATCAGGCCTGTGAGGTTGAAAAGTGCAGGGCGGTGAGGGAAGTCAGGGAACCTTTCTGCAGGGGGAGAGCTAAGGATGAGCAACACTTTATCAAGTAAGGAAAGGAAAAAACTGTTGCATCTCTTTCATCGCCCTCCCACTGGGCAGATCCCAGGACCATCCAGGGATGTGGCTGCTGCTCTTGAAGCTATTTCAAGCTCCATTTTCCTCCCACAACAAATTCAATGGAGCATGTTGCTAACATTATTGAGACAAAGCTATTCCTAGCTTTGTTTTCTTCCTCAATCGAATCGGGAATACAAACCTCTACTTAGGTTCTTTTCCTCGATTACATTTGAGTGAGTTCACATTTCCACTCTCAACGTGTTGCTTAAGGGGCTTGTCTTAAAAAATAAAAAATCTCTTTCACGGTTGGTTGGTTCAACTCGAGATCCAGTGAAAAGTCCACACAATGCATTTGGTAACATTTCTTTCAATCTACAACAGCCTACCTCTTGCCCTTTTTTTCCATGCCATTTATTTGTTAAAGAAACTGGGTCACTTGTTCTGTAGAATTTTCCACGTTCCGTTTTTTTGGATGATTCTATCCTTGTGGTATTGTTTCATATATTTCTCTACTCTCTGTATTTCTTGTAAACTGTTTGATCTAGATGTGGTACTGTCCAGTACAGCTTTCTGTACAGAAAGAAACGTCCTGTATCTGTGCTTCCTAATATGGTAGCCGTTAGCCACATGTAGCTAGTTGTTCTAGAAGTATCTATGGTTGGGGGACAGATGCCAGGTAGTGTGTGGCAAACCCTAAAAGAAGAATCACTGTGTAGATCCCAAAGGTTCTGGAGCAGGGCTATGACATCTGCAACAAAGAGCTACACACTATTCAAAAACTTCCCCTGACCTGCTACTGAGTCCTGGTTAAGATGGTGAGTGTGACCACAAGACATCAAGTGACCGTGTGGCCAAAGCTGGCCATCATGACCTGCAATGTATTAGACTTACCAAGTCATAAAGTCAGGCAGGTCCAAAACAATGCATTACTAGACAAAAGGGAACAAAACGAGGCACAAGCAGGGCCAGAGAGCAAAGTAAGCTCAGACCCCCGAGTCACCCAGCATCGCTTGGCCAGCACCCCTCCCTCAACTCACACCTATGGCCGGTGTGGGAGCTCTTCTGATAGAGCGGGGAAAGTTCAAGTTTGATTCATGAATGGGTTAGCTCAATATGGAGGTATGAGCTAAAAATGGACTTGCGCCGCACTACAGCCCTACTTTGGGGTAACCCTGAAATCCTCTCAATTGGCAGAGCTCCAGATCCTGCACCTGGTCATCTCCTTTGGCAGAAAGAAAAATGGCTCAACAGAAGAATATAGATGGGCCCCTGGGCAATGATGAATGGCTTGAATGGTTGGTCAGGGGCCTATGAGGAGAAAGATTGGAAAATTCGGGTCCAGGAGGTTTGGGAAAAGGCATGTAGTTGGAGCTATAGGAGTAGGCATAAAGCTAGGTCTTTATATCTCATGAATCGTTAAGGGTGCCCACCGGAGAGCATCTACCATGGAAGGGACGAAAGAAAGTAGAAAGCAGGATTCAGCCAGTTGTCATCGGCCAACCTCTGTCAATGACCACCCCAGTGCTGGCACAAAGGTAGTAGAGACAAAGGCTAATAATGGGCCCACCAGCATGGGCACCCACTCATGAAGGCTGGTCTGGCTACTGCCACTGCTGTGGGTCTATGCTCCTGCAGCCCTGACTCCCTGACATGGTACCTCCTCAGAGAGCCCAGTCGGCCACCTGGTAACAAGTTGATTACATTCCACTCAGGAGCAATTTATCTCAACTGAAATCAACACAACACATGTTATGGGTAAAGGTTTGCCCGTCCTGCCTGCACGCCTTATTACTGGTGATGCTAACCCGGATCACTTAGTTTAGGTGGTGTCTGTGAGGTGTCTGCACTGTGAAGTTACTGCTTTTTTTTTTAACTTAATAGATATATCGGGGGGGATACTTCCCCCCCCACCCCCGATATATGATTACATTCCACTCAGGTGGGCCATACCTTAAGGCGACTTCTTTTGCATAATGACTTCCAAATACCATCAAGATATCAACTACCTCTGATATAGAAATTAGCTTCCTTCATGCTACTTGACAAAATGTGGCCAACAGTTGGACATAAAGAAATGATTGTTTGTGTATCAGGAAGGAGAAGATAGATATTACCTCCTTGTTCTTAGGTATTGCTTTTCTGGAAAAATAAAACAAAAAAATACAAAACCAGTTTTCCATGGCATAAAAAACGCACTGTAGGTCATTATATAGTAAAGGGTTAACTAAGCAAGTATGAGTTGTCTAAACAAACCCCATACCTTATGAGGAAGAGTTTGGCTGTTGCCCAGCTCTTCGGAGGTAACTTCTAAGCTCTTGGAACGTCCTGCTTAATAAGTGTCCCTTTCAACCTGGAGGCCTTGGACCAGCCAGATAGTTCATACCAACAAGGTGATTTATGCTGGGAGCCTTGGGCCACATGGTATCAGCTTGACCAGTGCTAGGTCTAGAGACTAATATCAACCGTGTGAACAGTCAGACATACCTATATGACCAACCCCCAACAAAATCCCTGGACAGTAAGACTCCGGTGAGTTTCTGGTTAGCAACACTCCATATGTGTTGTCACACATCACTGCTGGGAGAATTGAGCTCTGTCTGCATGACTCCACTGGGAGAGGGCAATCGGAATCTTGTGTCTGATGGCTCCAGGCTGCTGCCTTTGTGCCTTTTTCCATTGCTGATTTTGGTCTGTATCCTTTCACTGCAATAAACTGTAACCATAATAGCTTGCTTAATTCTATGAGTCCTTCTAGAGAGTAACTGAAACTGAGCATGGTCTTGGAGACTCCCAGATACAATCATATTATCATTTTGAAACTATTAACAGATTATCTTTGTCATGATTAAAACTCGTCGACTTCTCTAGGTTTTAGTTTTTCCATTTGTAAAGAGATATTTGGACCAACAGACCCCTAATCCTTTCTATTTCTGGATCTACTCATAAATATGGGAAGTTTCAATTCAATTGCTTAATTTTTTTAATAATACTTTACCCAATAGTACTCATACCTATGTATTTCTGGCCTATATGAAATTACCTCTAAATTCTCTCTAAAAACAATACATCTAGTACTAAAACTTACTCAGAATGACTATGGCTTTTTTCTTCTCAATTGGGACAAATAGGATATTCTTGAGGTATCTCTTCTCAAGGAGGGAATAGAGCAAGGAACTAACTGGAATTGTTTGCAGTCCCAAGACCTGGCCAGGAAAGATAGGCTGATGGGGCAGCTACCTACTCTGACGTTATGCAGGGACACCTCTGTTCCACTCAGGTGGGCAGCTCTGAAAAGTTGGGTGATGCTTGTAGCTGCCCACTCAGCAGGATGCAGGGCGCGTAAGTAGCACTTGGTACACTCAGGTGGACAGGACTACAGAACTAGATGATGCTGGCAGTAGTTGGGTTTCAAGCGTTATTAGTTCTTGCTCCAGTCATTCATTCATTCTTCACCTATACCAAGCACGGTTCTGGGAAGGCAGAGATAAATAAAACAGACAGTCCTTGTATGCCCAGAGGATGAAAACTTTCTAAGCCATTGGCCATGTAAGAATCCTTCTTCAAGGAGAAAGATGGACTTGTCAAAGGCTCAGTAAGATAAATGGATTTTGCAAGGTTCAGACTGTTCCATTCTCCAGAGTTAATATTTGTTAAAGGAAAAAGAACGTGAGATATTCACTTTGCTCTATGTCAGGAAAATTTTTGCCGATTTCCTACGTTGCAATTTTGCCATGAGAAAAATAGATCGAAGGGCACCATTTAGAACCCCAGATGAGGAGGGGAAAGCCGTGATTAGGTATCGTTCCCTCCGGTCATCTCAGGTGTGAAAGAGAGGCAGGTCAACTTTCAGGGAGGAATTGGTGCCTAAATAGAGTGGTGTTATCAGATATTGGAAATAATCCAAGGAAGGGGACATCTGCCAGTCAGGATCTGATTATGGGGCCCAATAGCTGATGATGGAATGTTGGCTCAAATCTCACCTGCTCAGTAACACCTTCTCTATCCACTCTATTCGAAAATGCACCCCCCACCCAGTGCCCTTGATATGACCTCCTTAGCAGTCAATGCCACCTGACATGCTGTGTATTTCACTCAGCGTTTATTGCCTGTCCTCCCAACTACAATGCAAGCTTACAAGGGGAGAGTGCTTTGTGTCTCACTCACAGCTGTGCCCTAGCACCTTGTCTGCCACCAGGCAGGTGCTTGACAAACCTGGATTGCAGGAATGCTGAATAAAAGGTAGGAAATAAAAGAGCAGGAATAAACCTGAACTCATCACTCATTACCTTAGAAAAAAAATGATTTTAAGACCTGGCAAGGAGAGGGTAATCACTGTTAATATTTGGCCTGAAATTCTTAAACACTGGCTTCCTCAGAATCCAAATGAAGGAATAGAAAATTGATCATTAAAAAAAAAAAAAAAAAAAAGGTCATCAAGAAAACCCAGTCTGCATGGTAATTCTTCAGAATAAACAACTCAGTGTTTTCAGCATATTATGGCAAAGGAAAAAAAATATGGAGGTGAACCTATGTATTAAGAGACATCAATCTCAGGATGTAAACTCATTTGGATCTTGAGTTTTAAAATTTTGAAGAATGCATAATGTTTATGAAAAGAATGTGGAAATATGAACACACACTGGATATTTGAAAACTATTGAGGAGACATTGTTAGTGTATTTGGTGTGATAATGGCACACAGTGATTGTGCTTTACATGTCATCCGAAGATCCCTGGGGTTTCTAAGACACTTGCAGGGGATCCAGGAGGTCAAGATTATTTTTAATAATAAAACCTAGACGTTGTTATCCTACTTCATTGAGTTGACATTTACCCTGATGAAGTAAAAGCAGTTGGTGGGGGAACCTACTGGATTCCAGACAGTGGCACTGAACTGAACTAGTAGTCATTGCATTCTGCACGCTCACGCAATTGCAGAAATGTTACTCTCACTTAAGAATGGCCTTAATGGAGCAGTAAGAATTGTTAATTGTATTAAGTTTCAACCTTTGAGTGCAACAGAAAGTATGCACAAAGTACTTCTCCTGCACACAGAACCATGATGGTTACCTCCAGGAAAATCGCCTGTGCAGTTGTTTAAGTCGTGAGCTGAACGAACTGCTTTTCTCTTGGAACACTATTTTTACTTGAATGGCTGACAGTCAAAAGAAGGCTGAATGTTTGGCAGACATTTTCTCAAAGATGAATGAGCTGAGCTGTCACTTCAAGGAAAACAACTGACTATATTTGTCACCCAATGATAAAATGAGCTTTCAAGTGAAAATTAGAGTTTTGGCAACAACCTGTATCTGCTTCCCAATACTTAAAGCCTTTCTGATGAGACCAGTGGTGATATTATAGTGGTCATTTGATACTATGTACTAAAATATATCAACATTTAAAAGAGCTTCATGACTCAGTGAGCCAGTATTTTTCAAATGACCAAGCATGATGTTACAAAATCATGCCTGGATAAATGATCTGTTCAGAACTCAAGAAAAACCAAAGGATTTTTTAATATAACAGAGTACAAAATTCATTGATGAGGTCATGTGTTGTGGTATATATTCTCTGCCCCACAGTAATGGCATTTGAGCAAATAAACAAAAATAAAAATTTGTTGTCACGACCTATGAACAAAATACACTGTTATTTATGTGCTTTCGGATATTTGCTCCATTTTAAACAGTCACTATTATTACAGTTAAAATCTCTTTACATCCTATAGCAATGTCATCCAAGCATGTACTTAATGTTGGTGCCAGTGCTTGTTGGAACAGAAGTAGATATTACAACATGCTCAAAAGGAGATTGGACAACCACTAGGATACACTGGGTAGCTAGCTGATTGAGAAGCAAGCACTCTGAAACCTCAGTGGAAAGTCAAAAAAAATGAAATGCAATATTTAAGTTAAAAATATATGATGTATTTTTCAAAAACATCCTGTATATGTTTCCTTTATTCCTAAGGGGAAATTAATAGAAAACAATGCGGTTTTGAATTTTGCAAGGTCTTCAGAAACAGTCCACACACAGAGTTCTCTGTGTTGCTATGCATAATGCTGTAGGGTAATTTATTTTCTGTGTGGGGAAGACTGGGGGTGGGAGATTCTTCCTTCTTTTGGTACATTTCAGTAGTCTTTTTAAAATATGCATAGTTTTTACAAAAATGGGATCACGCTCTACTTACTCTTGTGTGAGCTACATTTTTTTTCATTTCTGGATGCATTAGACACCTCCCCCCATGTAGTTAGTAGACATTATCATTTTCAATGTCTCGCCAAATTCTATTTACATGTCATACAATTTAGTTTACTTATATCTAAGCGAAAGATTTTTAGATTGTTTCCAATGTTTTGCAAATATAAGCTGCGATGTGAGAACATTCTCGTATGTACATCTTTGTACAATATTAATGACTAACGATAATTTAAAATTTTAAATTTTGACACAATGAAGACTTCAGAAAGATTTTATGTGCTATAGCCCTACCAGGAGTGTATAAAAAATATTTTTCCAAATTGTTCCAACCCTGAGTGTCATTATTCTTTTAAATATCGGCCAAACTTATAGGTCAAAATGGTAATACAGATGTCACAGTATTGTTCTTGGATTTTTAGTAAAGAAATGATAAGGAAATATTTTTGATATTCTTTGGGTGAGAAAGTATGACACCAAAGGCAGAATTCATAAAGGAAATAATTGACAAATTTAAGCATAGAGAAAATTAAATTCTGAAAAAATATCATTATAAACAAAGTTAAAGACAAACCGGGAAAATATGTGTGCTGCATGTATGTACCCTCTCACCCAAAGAATATAAAGAACACTCCCTTATCATTTCTTTGTAACTATTTTCATAATTTCTACTTTAAAATTTAAATCTTGTATCCAGCTTATACTTAATTCTTCTTTTCGTTAATTGTTCTAATGTACAGTCTTAGGAATCTAACATTTTTTTCTCCAAATTGTTAATTAGTTACCCGAGAATAATCGTGGAATACTCTAGTCTTTCACCAGTGCTGTGAATTAATATATATGCCTAAGTCTTTATTTTTTTTTTGGAGCTAGTACTAAAAAGATTTCATTATTTTAGCTTTGTAATACATTTTTATATCTAACAATTATTAGTCTCTCTTTTTAGAAAATGTCCTGAGTATTCTGTTTTCCTTCCTGATGAACTATTGAATTATTTCATTATACAATAAAAATCAAAACAGTGCAAACAATAACTAACAAAAATACCTTGCTGAAATTTAGTAACTTACAGAGTTATGCAATCATCACTTCAATCCAGCTTATGATTCTTTTTAACTCTGATAAAATTTATCACTTTAACCATTTTTAAGGGTGCAATTCAATGGCATTAAGTGCATTCTCAATGTTTTATAGCCATCAACCCTGTTTCTTTTCAGAACTTTTTCATCATCCCATGTCTTGCACTCCCAGTCCTTAGTAATTTCTATTCTACTTTCTATGAATTTTCCTATTCTAGATACTTCATGTAAGTGGAATCATACAATATTTCTCCTTTTGTATCTGGCCTATTTCACTTAGCATATCTTCAAATTTCACTCATGTTGTAGCATGTATCAGAAATTCATTCTTTTTTTTTTTTTGGCTGAATGAAATATATATTTTTTATATATAGATATTTATCACATTTTATTTATCCATTCTTCTGTTGATGGGCGCTTGGGTTGTTTCCACCTTTTGGCTATTGTGAATAATGCTGCCATGAACATTGGTATACTAGTACCTTTTGGAGACTATATTATTTTAATTAAAAGCTAATTGCTACCACTACACACCTATTAGGATGCCCCACATCCACAGCACTGACAACACCAAATGCTGGCAAGGATGTGCAGCAAGAGGAACACTCATTCTTTGCTGGTGGGAATGCAAAATGGTATAGTTATTTTGGAAGATAGTTTGACAGTTTCTTACAAAACTAAACATATTCTTACTATATGATCTAACAAAATTGTGCTCCTTATTATTTACCCAATTAACTTATTTTATGTCCACACAAAACCCTACACATGGATGTTTATAGCAGCTTTATTCATAATTGTCAAAACTTGGAAACAATCAAGATTTCTTTCAAAAGGTGAAAAGATAAACTGTGGTACATCCAGATAGTGGGATATCATTCAGCTCTAAAGAGAACTGAGCTATCAAGCCCTGAAACAAATATGGCAAAGCCTTAAGTGCATATTAATAAGTAAAAGAAACCAATTTGAAAAGACTTTATACTGCATGATTCCAACTATTTGACATGTTGGAAAAGGCAAAACTGGTGGAAAAAATAAGACCAGTGGTTGCCAGGGGCTCAGGGAGGGGGAGGAAGGAATGAATAGATGGGGCACAGGGGATGTTTAGGGCAGTACAACTATTCCGTATGATACTATAGTAGTGGATACATCATTATATTTTTCAAAACCCATAGAATGTACACCACTGAGTGAGCCCTAACATAAACTAAGGACTTTGGGTGATGTGTCAGTGTACATTCAATTGTAACAAATATTCCACTCTGGTGGAGGATGGTGATAGTGGAAGAGGCTATATATGTATGAGGGCAGGTGGTATATCTGGGAACTCCCTGTACTTTCTCCTCATATTTTGCTGTGAATCTAAAACTGGTTTAAAAAGAAAAAGAAAAAGAAAACCTAGTTGCAGCACACAGTACCTTTAAGGCCAATTTTATTTTAAATAATCAGAAAAGTGTGAACTTAACAGTTATTTTTGGAAAGTGAGAGTATGGGTATTTATTTTATACATATATTCTAATTAAAACTATCATAGGCTACCTGTATAATCTTTAAAAGGCAGTATTGGAGGAGCTAGTGGTGGTAAATGACAACCTTAATTTGGGAGAAATGAACAGTCCAAACCAAGAGATTATCTCTGCCAGCGATCATCCAAAGCCCTAAACAGGGAGAAGACACTCCAGAAAGTCCCAACACTCTGGCCCCGCAGGCTTATGGGAAATGTAGTCCCGAAGGCCGATGGACCACTCCTCGGAGGACCCTGGGACAGCAAGCATCTGCGCATGTGCAAGGCTGCGAGCGCGCCGCTGGCCGCCCTTCCCCCACCTCTAGCCGCGAGTGGGTGACAGGGCCCCGATTTCCGCGCGCCTTCTCCGCCCCGTGCTGTAACCTGGCCTAACACTCAGCCAAGAGTGGAGACTGTCCCTCCAGGTATGAAGAGGGCTACCAGGCAGCTCGCGGGGCCTAGGGGCCGAAGGAGAGGAGATGAAGGATGGGCTCGTGCCCGCGCAGGGTGGGAGCCCAAACTTCGGCGACTCGCGGGCGACGGTGACCCTCGGGACGGCGTCGGGGGAACGCCTGGCGCTCTCCTCGGCGTGAGGTTGGCAGGGCCCGCCTGGCCGGACGTGCAGGGGCGGAGACGGCGGAGTGGGAGGGCGGCTGCGAAGCTCGCCTTCCTCCCTTTGTCCGGGGAAGTGCCTCCGACGCCGGCAAGGGTCCGGCCGCTGGGGAGGGAGTTCGGAAGTCCAGACGGCCGTGCGCGTGACTAGGCCCATCGAGTACGGGGCGAGCCCGGGGGGCGGGGCCGCACACACCTGGCAGCGCCCGAGTGCCGCGTGCTGCGACCCGGGTCCTCGCGGTATGGAGGGAGAATGGAAAGCCCCCCGCAACGTTAGTGATGCGCAGACGGGCTGAACGAGTAAGAGCTCTGTCCACTTTGCAAGAACCTTTTCCGTTAAGTGTTCACCTACCCTGGGGCTTTGCTAGTATCTCAGTTTCTGTAGAAGGAATGATGAATGCTCAGAAAGGTGGAGTGATTTTCCCAAGGTTACCCAGCCAGTTGATATTTTGTGATGTGAATGGCAAATCGTTTTTCATTTGCCTTTTGACTTTGCCTACTGGTAGTTTTTGCCATGTAGGCGTTTTGAATTTCTCTGCAGTTGAATTTACTGCCCTTTCCTTTTATGGCACCCAAAAGACTTCATCACTTTGAGATTATACACGTTTTCTTATATTCCCAGTGGTACTTTAGAATTGCATTTTTTAAAAATTGCTGATGCTTTTATTGTGATCCCACTGATGGTTACATTAAGTTAGAGGGAATCTTGGGTCTTATTCTAGGTCTTCCCATGTGTTCAGGTCCTCTTTTGTTTCGACCCCCTACTCAGTATTTCACATTAATGAATGAACTGCATTTTCCTCAATTTTATTCTTTTGTAGGATTTTATTGCTGTTGAAGGATTCTTATTCCATTATTTCATCGTTTTTCTCTTATATTTGTTGATATTTCCCACTTTATTTTGTATGTTTTTCCTTAATTACTGTAACTAATGGTTATCTATATTTATTGCTAAAGAAGAATTCATTAATGTCTTTAGCATCTGTAGTAATGTCTCTGTGATCATTGTTGATAGTTCTAATTTATGGGAATTTTTTCCCCCATGGCCCATTTGGCTAGAGATTCATCAGTGTTATTAACCTTTTGAAATAACCAGCTTTTGGTTTCATTGAATTTCTCTATTTCCGTTTTCAGTTTCATTGATTTCTGCTCTTTATTATGCTTGCTTTGGGTTTCATTTCCCTTTTTTTTCCCTCTTGGTTTCTTAAGGTGGGAGGTGGGGTCATTGACACCCTTCTTGTTTTTTATAGAAATAGTTTAATCCTATAACTGTCCCTCTAAATACTGCCGGAACTACATCCCTCGAATTTTTATATATTTTCATTTCCATTAAATTCTGAGTTTTTCAAAACTTTCTTTGTGACTTCCTTTTACCTGTTGTTTCTGTAGAAGTTTGTTGTTTAATTTCCACCTAGTTGGGGATTTTCCAGATCTCTTTCTGTTATTAATTTCAAGTTTAATTCTGTTTTTCAGAAAATTTACTCTCGAATTTCAATTCTTTAAAACTTGTGTAGGTTTGTTTTATGGTCAAGAATATAATTGATCTTAGTGAATGTTTTATATGTATTTTAATGACTACTGTGCTGTTGATGGTACAGTCTTCTATAAATATTGATTGAAACAAGGTAGTTGATACTGTGGTTCAATTCTTAATGGTTTTATATCTATCCATTCTGTCCCTTACTGAGAAAAAGAGTATCGAAGTCTCCATCTATAAGTGTAGATTTATGTATTATTTTTCTTTTTCTATCAGTCTTCACTTCTTATATTTTGAAGTTTTTTTGTTAGGTGCCTATACATTTAGGATTCTTAGGTCTTCTCGGTGATTTGACACATTTATTATTATGTGATGTCACTCTTTATCCCTGGTTAATATATTCCTTCTGAAGTTTACTGTTATCAATACAGTCACTGCAGCTTTCTTTTGATTTGTGTTTGCAAGGTATATTTATTTCATCCTTTTATTTTTGACCTAGCTATGTTTTATATTTAAAACAGACTGCTTATATACAGCACATAGTTTGATATTGCTTTTTTATCCAATTTGAAAACCTCTGTCGTTTAATTGGTGTGTTTCTACCAAGTGCTGAAATGGCTGGATGGAAATTGACCATCTTGCAACTTTTTTTCTACTTGTCTCATCTGGTCTCTGTTCCTATTTTACTCTTTTTCTGTCTACTTTTGGATTTTGTGAGTACTTTTATGATTCCATTTTTTCCCCTCACTATTGGCTTGTCATTTATACCTCTTTTTGCCAAAATGTCTGTGGTTGCCCTAGAGTTTACAATAAACATATTGAGTTAATCACAGTGGACCTTTAAATAATATTATACTATGTAATGTAAGATCCTTAAAACAGTATACTCTCAATTTCATCACCTCACTTTTTGTGTTATCTTCATTTTAATCATCCCGGAGATGTTTATTTTTTTGTGTAGAGCCAGATTTCTGTCTGGTTATCATATCCCTTCTATCTGAAGAACTTAATTTTTTTTTTGTAGTACAAGTTTACAGTAATGAATTCTGTTTTTGTTCGGAAAGGTTTTTATTTCACTTTCACTTTTGAAAGATATATTTGCTAGGTATAGAATTCTGGGTTGATAGTGTTTTTCTTTTTTTGGTTTTTAAAAACACTTTAAAGATGTGAGTACATTGTCTTCTGGCTTGTATATTTTCTGATGAGAAATGGGCTGTGATTGTTTATCTTGGTTCCTCTGTATATAATGTGTCTGTTTTTCCTCTGGTGTTGACAAGACTTTCTCTTTAACTTTGGTTTTCAGTGGTTTGAGTATGATATATCCACATGTGTCTTTGTTTTGTTTTGTGCTATTTACCCGTTCAGATAAATTATCTGAGCTTCTTGGATCTGTGGTTTGATATCATTCATTATTTTTGGAAAATTTTTGGCCATTACATCTCCAAATACTTCTGTCCCATTCTTTCTTCTCCTTCTGAGACTGCAGTGGCATGTTTGTTAAGTCATTTGATATTGTGCCACATCCCTCAGATACTCTCTTTTTTCCTTTTTTCTTCCTCTTCCACTTTCACTTTGTATGACCTATCTTCAGACTTCCTGAAAATTTCCTCACTTCTGTTGAGTCTAATAATGAGCCTGTTAAAGATATTCTTTCAGCTCAGTCACCGTGCTTTTCTTTCCTAGCATTTCCATTTGATTTTTTTGCTGGTTTCATCTCTTCTGAAATTCCCTGTTTCTTCATTCATGTTGTCTACCTTAAAGCCTTTAATGTATGAATCATAGTTGTTTTAAATTCTCTGTTAATTTTATTAGTTGAGGAGTCAGTTAACTTTTTCTCTTGATAGTGGATAGTCTTACTCATATATTTTCAGGTGTCTTATGATGTTTGAGTGAAGGTTGAGTGCTGCCATTATGATCCTTTCTGCCCCTTAAGAAAAGGCAAAGTGACTGCCCCAGGAGATGGTATTTTCCTAGGAGATGTGCAGGGATTTCTAAGCAGGTCATTCTAGGAATTTTGAAGTAGGTCAGAGCTTTAATAACAGTGCCTTCCTTTTTGCTTTATTCTAGGTCCACTTTCATAATTCTATGCCTTTACCCAAAAGCTAAAGAAAATGAACAAATCCCAGGTGAGTTGTTTTGTTTATTTCCAGTTTTGTTTTTTCGTACATTTGTGGAAGTTTATAAAGATCCAGAAAATGAAACAGCAAAGTATATATGAGTGAAACTCAAGGAAAACATAGGAAGAATAACTGATCAATACCAGCAGCTGAAAAGCAAACCAAGTTAATTAAGTGTCTTACATTGGTTATGAATACTGTTTCTTTGTTCTCTAGCATTAGGTCTGGATAAATTGTATGTATCTTCATTTAGGTTGTGTTTTGGGCAGCATTCCCAGGAATAACCCAAATTTAAAGAATTATCATTTTGTCTGTGGTTATTTCATATAGCATTCTTCAGTGCAAATGCTGGGTTTTATTATGTGTATTTTATTTTTCTAATCAGATTAGCATGATGCCAGAGAACTCAAATAGCTGGGTGTATATTCAGATTCTCCCCTCACTTTCACAAGTATCATTGTTATTCCTCGAGCAGCTTTCCAGATTTTATTTGTACATATTTACAAAGTATATATATGTAGGTAACTGTATAAATAGCGTATAAATCATACTGTTTTGTTTATATGTGTTTTGCTTTGTTTTTAATTAATAGACAATTTTTTAGAGCAGTTTGGGGTATACAGAAAATTTGAATAGAAAGTACTGAGAATTCCCATATACTCCCTCTACACACAGTTTCTACTGTTATTAACATCTTACATTAATGTGATATGCCTGTTAATAATTGAGAAGCCAATATTGATACTTTAACTAAAGTCCATAGATTACATTAGGATTCGCTCTTAGTGTTGTATATTAGTAATGAGTTTTGACAAATATATAATGACATGTACTGACTATTATAATATCATACAGAATAGTTTCGCTGCCCTAAAAATTCCTATGCTTTATCTATTCATTCCTCCTTCCTCTCCCTAAGCCCCCAGCACCTCCTGATCTTTTTACTGCCTCTATAGTTATGTTTTTACAGAATGTCATGTAGTTGGAATTGTACAGTATATAGTTTTCAGATTAATTTCTTCCACTTAGAAATATGCACTTAAGGTTTCTCCATGTCTTTTCATGGCTCGATAGCTCATTTCTTTTTAGCACTGAATAATATTCTGTTATATGGATGTGCTACCATTTATTTATCCATTCAGCTATTGAAAAGCATCTTGGTTGATTCTGAGTTTTCGCAATTATGGATAAAGCTTCATGTAAACATGTGCAGGGTTTTTGTATGGACATGAAATTACTCATTTGGGTAAATACTAAGAAGTGTAATTGTTAGATTGTATGTCAGAAGTATATTTAGTTCTGTAAGAAAGTGCCAAACTGTATCATTTTGCATTCCCGCCCTCAGTGAATGGGAGTTCCTGTCGCTCTCCATCCTCGCCAGCATTTGGTGTTGTCATTGTTGTGGATTTCGGACATTCTAATAGGTGTGTGGCGGTATCTCATTGTAATTTACGATTCCCTGATGATGTGGTGTGGAACAAATTTTCATGTGTTTATTTGCTATCTGTATATCATATTTGGTGAGGTGACCGTTAAGATCTTTGGTCCATTTTTAAATCAGATATGTCTTTCGCAAAGATTTTCTTTTCCCCCATCTGTGGTTTGTCCTTTTCTTTTTTTGGTTATGTATGTTATTATCACTAGATAACATATCTTTCAAATCTTTCCATAACAGAACAGTTTCGTAATTTTTCCAAATTTTTAAATTCTGTAGTATACTACACGTACAATATTATAATATTCCTTATGTGTTATAACTATATGTATAACAAATATGTATACATTAAAATGGGCACCCATGTACTTACCCAGGTTAAGAAATAGAACACTAAGCTGATCCTTTTTTTTTTTTTTTGGGGTGTCTTTTAAAAAAAAAATTATTTTTCGACTGCAGTTGACATGCATTATTATATTAGTTTCAGCTTTACAACCTTGTGATTAGACATTTATATACCTCACAGAGTGATACTCTGATATAGTACCTATCTGACATCGTACATAGTTATTGCAGTATTATTGACTATATTCCCTATGCTGTACTTTCCATCCCTGTGACTGTTTTTATAACTGGAAATTTGTACTACTTACCTTTCTCGTACATCCATGCAACACCCTCCCATCTTACAACCATCAATTTGTTCTCTCTGAGTTTGTTTCTGTTTTGTTCTTTGTTTGTTTTTTACATTCCACATAGAAGTGAATCCATATCCTTTGTTTTTGACTTATTTCAATTAGCATAATACCCTCTACTCCATCCATGTTGTCACAAATGGTAAGATATCATTTTTTTTTTTTTTTAATGGCTGAGTAATATCCCATCGTACTTATGGACCACATCTTTATCCATTTTTCTGTTGATGGATACCTAGATTGCTTCCATGTCTTGGCTATTGTAAATAATGCTGCAGTAAACATAGAGGTGCATATATATTTTTTAATAGTGTTTTGGATTTCTTTGCATAAATATCCAGAAGTGGAATTGCTGAGTCATAGGGTAGTTCTGTTTTTAATTTTTTGAGAAACCTCCATACTGTTTTCCATAGCGGCTGCACCAATTTGCAGTCCCACTAACAGTGCACAAGGGTTGCCTTTTCTCCACATCTTCACCAACACTGGTTTGTTGATTTATTGGTGATAGCCATTCTGACAGGTATGAGGTGATATCTCATTGTCGTTTTAATTTGCATTTCTCTGATGATTAGTGACTTTGAGCATCTTTTCATATGTCTATTAGCCATCCGTATTTCCTCTTTGGAGAAGTATCTGTTCAGGTCTTCTGCCCATTTTTATTTGGATTGTTTGTTTTGTCGAGTTGTATGAGTTCTTTGTATGTTTTGGATATTAATCTCTTATCAGACGTATCATTAGCAAATGTCTTCTCCCAATCAGTCGGTTGTTTTTTTGTTTTGGTGATGGTTTCCTTTGCTGTATAAAAACTTTTTAGTTTTATGTAGTCCCATTTATTTATTTTTTCTTTTGTTTCTCTTGCCCAGGGAGATATATCCAAAATGAAATTACTGTTAGTAATATCAGAGAGTTTACTGCCTATGTTTTCTTCTAGAAGTTTTATGGTTTCGGGTCTTACATTTGTCTTTAATCCATTTTAAGTCTGTTCTTGTATACAGTGTAAGAAGGTGGTCCAGTGGTTTTTTTTTTCCATGTATCTGCCCAATTTTGCCAACACCATTTATTGAAGAGACTGTCTTTACCCCATTGGATATGCTTACCTCCTTTATCATATATTAAGTGAGCATACAGGCGTGGATTTATTTGTGGGCTCCCTGTTCTGTTACATTGATCAATGTATCTGTTTTTATGTCAGTACCATGCTGTCTTGATTACTGTAACCTTGTAGTGTAGTTTGATATCGAGTAGCGTGATACCTCCAACTTTGTTGTTCTTTCTCAAGATTTGCCGTGGCTATTAGGGGTCTTTTATGTTTCCATATAAATGATAGGATTATTTGTTCCAGCTCTCTGAAAAATGCCATTAATATTTTGATAGGGATTGTATTGTATCTATAGATTGCTTTGGGCAGTATGGCCATTTTAACGATGTTGATTCTTCCTACCCATGAGCACTGTATATGCTTCCATTTATTTGTATCTTCTTCAATTTCTTTTTTCAATGACTTTTAATTTTCTGAGAACAGGTCTTTTACCTCCTTGGTTAATTTGATTCCCAGGTGTCTTAATTGTTTTCAGTGAAATTGTAAATGGGATTGTTTTCCTAATCTCTTTTTCTGAAAGTTCATCATCGATGTATAAAAAGGCCACTGACTTCTGAATATTAATTTTGTAACCTGCCACTGTACTGAATTCATTGATAAGTTCTAACAGTTTTTAGTGGAATCTTTAGGGTTCTCTGTATATTATAGTATCATGTCATCGGCAAATAATGAGAGTTTTACTTCTTCCTTTCCAATTTGGATGCCTTTTTTTTTTTCTCTTTCTTGTCTTATTGCTGTGGTTAAGACTTCCAATACAGTGTTGAAGAGGAGTGGTGAAAGTGAGCGTCCTTGTCTTGTTCCTGATCGTAAAGAAAATACTTTTAGCATTTCACCATTGAGTTTGATGTTAGCTGTAGATTTGTCATATGTGGCCTTTATTATGTTGAGGTATGTTCCTTCTATTCCCACTTTGCTGAGAGTTTTTATCATAAGTGGATGCTGGATTTTGTTAAATGCTTTTTCTGCATCTATCGATATGATCATGTGGTTTTTATCTTTTAATTTGTTAATACGGTGTATCACATTAATCGATTTGCAGATATTGTACCAACCTGCATCCCAGGAATAAATCCAACTTGATCATGGTGTATGATATTTTTAACATATTGCTGAATTCGGTTTGCTAATATTTTGTTGAAGATTTTTGCATCATTGTTCACAAGAGATATCAGCCTATAGTTTTCTTTTTTTGTAATGTCTTTGTCTGGTTTTGGAATCAAGGTAATGGTGACCTCATAAAAGGAGTTAGGGAGGCTTCCCTCTTCTTGAATTTTTTGGAATAGTTTGAGAAGAATAGGTGTTAATTCTTCTTTGAATGTTTGGTAAAATTCTCCTATGAAGCCATCTGGTCCAGGACTTTTGTTTTTTGGGGGAGGTTTTGATTACTGATTCTATTTCATTGGTGGTAATCAGTCAGTTCAGATTTTCTGTTTCTTCTTGACCCAGTTTTGGGAGATTATATGTTTCTAGGGATGTGTCCATTTCTTCCAGATTGTCTAATTTGTTGCCATATAATTAATTGCTCGTAGTATTCTCTTATGATCCCTTTGTATTTCTGTGGAGTCCGTAGTTATTTCTTCTCTTCCATTTAGGCTTTTATTTATTTGAGTCTTCTCTTTTTTTTCCTTGATGAGTCTGGCTAAGGGTCTGTCAATTTTGTTTATCCTTTCAAAGAACCAGCTCTTGGTTTCATTAATCTTTTGTATTTTTTTTAGACTCTATTTCATTTATTTCCTCTCTAATCTTTATTATTTCCTTCCTTCTATTCACTTTGGGCTTTGTTTGCTGTTCTTTTTATCGTTGTTTTAAGTGTAAGGTTAGATTGTTTATTTGAGCTTTTTCTTGTTTCTTGGGGTAGGCCTATATTGCTATCAATTTCTGTCTTAGAACTGCTTTTGCTGTGTCTCATAGATTTTGAATCGTTGTGTTTTCATTTTCATTTGTCTCTAGGTACCTTTCGATTTCTTCCTTGAGCTCAATAATAACCCATTCATTGTTTAGTAGCATGTTATTTAGCCTCCCTATGTTTGTCTATTTTCCAGTTTTTTTCTTGTAGTTGATTTCTCGTTTCATACCATTGTGATTAGAGAAGACAGTTGATATGATTTCAGTCTTCTTAAATGTATTGAGACTTGTTTTGTGTCCTAACGTGGTCTGTCCTAGAAAATGTTCCATGTGCACTTGAGAAGAATGTACATTTTGCTGCTGTGGGGTAAAATGCTCTTCAAATATCTATTAAATCCATCTGGTCTAGTGTGTCTTTTAGGCCCATTGTTTCCTTGTTGATTCTTTGCCTGGAAGATCTGTCTATTGGTGTCAGTGGAGTCTCCTACTGTGAGTGTATTACTATTGATCTCTCCTTTTATGTCAGTCAATAATTGCTTTATGTATGTAGGTACTCCTATGTATGTAGGTACATATGTGTTTACTAGGGTTATGTCCTCTTGATTTATCAATTCCTTTATCATTAAGTAATGCTGTTTTTTGTCTCTTATTATAGCCTTTTTTAAAAGTCTACTTTATCTGATATAAGTATTGCTACCCTGGCTTTTTTTTTTTTTTTTTTTTTGTTTGCGTGAAGTATCTCTTTTTCCATCCCTTTACTTTCAGTCTGTGAATGTCATTTGATCTGAAGTGGGCCTCTTATAGACAGCATATGCATGGGGTTTGTTTTCTTAGCCATTTAGTTATCGAATGTCTTTCGATTGGAGCATTTACTCCATTTACATTTAAAGTGATTACTGAGAGGTACATAGTTACTGCCGTTTTATTATTCGTATTTGTTATTTTTGTTTTCTTTTTTACCCCTTCTCTTTTTAAGAAGTCCCTTTAGCATTTCTTGTAATACTAGCTTGTTGATAATAATTCCTTAAGTTTTTTCCTGTCTGGGATGCTCTTTAGCTCAACTTCCATTTTAATCGAAAGCCTTGCTGGGTAGAGTATTCATGGTTGTAGATTCTTGTTTTTTATAACTTTGAATATTTCTTGCTACTCCCTTCTGGCCTGCAAAGTTTCCATTGAAAAATCAGCAGACTTTCTTATGGGGGGGATAGCCTTGTGAGTAACTAGCTGCCTTTCTCTTGCTGCTGTTAAGATTCTCTCTTTGTCTTTGACCTTTGGTAACTCTTGCAGGCGGCAGAGGTCTGCTTGCCATTGACTTCTGTGTAGTGCCCACCCAGTGCTAGCCAAAGTTTGTTGCCTGTGTGGATTGGGAGATCCGATGGGGAAGGGCAGGGAAATGGCAGTTCGCTGTCAATGGGCCGCCTGGGGCAATTTGTGGGTAGTGTGGGACAGGGTCTCAGAGAGACAATGACAATGGGATCAGCACAGCCTCAGTCTTGCTGAAACTTTGGTAACTGTTCGTGCATTGCCGCAGAAGGTAACCGTTGGTGCATTCCCGCAGAAGTCCAAGGTCACAGCAGGACCAGCTGCTGTCTGGGACTGGCCCACAGATCCCCAAGATCTGCCCAAGTTTGTATTGGCAGCAGTGATCTGCTTGACCCTGTCTTGGAAATGTGGCTCACAGTGCTGTCTGCCAGCTGCGAATGCTTGGCCTTGAATAGCCCTGAATGGGCACAGGGTGTGGCAGCCATCCAGCCGGTATCCCGGGTGAGTGTCCACAGATCAGAAAGCCTGTGCACCGGCCCTTCAGAGGGGCATCTAAGGTTTCAGTCTCTTTCCATCTGACCCAGACGGCTGGAATCCCCTCTGGTTTTTACAGCCAAAGTTATTGGAATCTCCTCTTCCCTAGGCTGGGACCCTGGGCTGGAGAGCCCCCAAATGAGACCAGGGCCCCCCACCTCCTTCAGGAGAGCCTCTGCAGCCTTGCTTTCCCTCTGGGTGATCCTCTACCACCCTTGGGTGTGGGTCCAGCTGGATTCAGGACTTTACTCCTACCGGCTTCAGTGTGGCTCCTTTATATTATCAGCCATAGGTGTTACAATCAGTTGGACTTCAGGTGATTCTCCACGTTAATTATTTTATAATTTGGTTGTAATTTCAGAGTGGACCTGGGAAGAGACAAACCCTACTTTCACCTAGTCTGCCATCTTCCTTTCCCCTTCCTCACATGAATCTGGTTCAGGACTTTTGTTTGCTAGAAGTTTTTTGATTTCCAATTCAATATCGTTAATAATTATTGATCTGTTCAGATATTTTGTTTCTTCCTGATTCAATCTAGGAAGATTGTTTCTAGTTCATTTATTTTTTCTTATTATTATTAAACTTATCAGGTGATGTTGGTTAACAAAGTTATATAGGTTTCAAGTGTACAATTCAACAGTACATCATGTGTATGTTGTATTGTGTTCACCACCCAAAGTTAAATTTTCTTATGTCACCATATATTTGACCTCTTCTACCCTTATCTACTTCCTCCCACCCCCACATTTCTTGCAGGTTGTCCAATTTGTTGGTGTATAATTGTTTGTCATATTGTCTTGTAATCATGTGTATTTCTGTGGTGTTGGTTGTCATGTGTCTCTATTTTTTATTATATTTATTTGGTCCCTCTTTATATTCTTGATGAGTCTGATTGAAGAATTATCAATTTTGTTTATGTTTTCAAAGAAGCAGCTCTTAGTTTCATTGATTCTTTCTATTGTTTTTTTTTTACAGTCGATTTCTCTTATTCCTGCTCTGATATTTTTTGTTTTCTTCCTTCTACTCACTTTGGGTTTTGTTCTTATTTTTCTAGTTCCTTTTGGTATGAGGTTAGATTGTTTGAGATTTTTCTTGTTTCTTGAAGTGGTCCGGTATTGCTGTGAATTTCTCTCTTAGAACTAACTACTTTAGTCGTGTCCCATAGATTTGGGGTCATTGTGTTTTCATTTTCATTTGTCTCAGGTATCTTAATCTCATTGTTAACCCATTCATTGTTTAGTAGCATGATATTTAGCCTTCACATGTTTGTGGTTTTCAGTTTTCTTATAATTGGTTTCTCGTTTTCATAGCATTGTGATAGGAGAAAATGCTTGATATGATTTCAGTCTTCTTAAATTTATTGAGACTTGTTTTGTGGCCGAACATGTGGTCTTTCCTGGAAAATGTTCCATGTGCACTTGAAAAGAATGTATATTTTACTGCTTTTGCATGAAATTGACATAAAAATGTCAATTAAGTTCATCTGCTCAGATATGTCATTTAAGGCCACTGTTTCCTTGTTGATTTTCTGTCTGGATGATCTATCCATAGATGTCAATGAAGTGTTAAACTTTACCCTATTATTATTGTCTTAACTGTTGATATTTCCCTTTATGAAGGTCAATATTTGCTTATATATTTAGTCGCTCCTACCTTGGCTATGTTTATAAAAGTTATAATCTCTTGTTAGATTGTTTATAAAAGTTATAATCTCTTGTTAGATTGATATTTTATCATTATAATATGCTCTTTTTCCCCTTTTGTTACAGCATTTCTTTTAAAGTCTATTTTGTCTGATATAAGTATTGTTACCCCAGCTTTTATTATTTGTTTGCTTCTATTTGCATGAAATATCTTTTCCCATCCCTTTACTTTTTCAGTCTGTGTGTGTCTTTGGATCTGAAATGGGTCTCCTGTAGACGGCGTATGTATGGGTCTTGTTTTTATCCATTCAGCCACCCTATGTCTTTTGCTTGGAGCAGTTAGTCCATTTACATTTAAAGTAAATATTGATAGGTACGTTGTTACTGCCATTTTATTAATTGTTTTCATTGTATTTGTAATTCTTCTCTGTTCCTTTCTTACTCTCTTGCTGTCTTCTCTTTTATGTTGATTACTTTCTGTAGTTTTATGCTTGGATTCCTTTCTTTTTATTTCTTATATATCTCTTAAAAGATTTTTCATTTGTGGTTACCATGTGCTTCACATATTCCAAGGTTTATTTATAGCAGTATATTTTAAATTGATGGTCCCTTAAGTTCACACCCATTTTAAAATCACCCCCAGCACATTTATGTTTTTGTCATTTTTCACTTCTTGTATTTGTGTGTATTTGTGTGTATCCCGTCATTTACTATTGTAATTACACATGCTCTTCCTATTTTTGCCTTTTATCTTTTGTACTAGCTTTATACTTGGTTAATCCACTGCTTTTACTAAGTGTTTGCTTTTGTCAGTGAGAAAAATTTTTTTCTCTCCTATATTTTCTTATTCATAATTTTGGTCTCTTAAAAGAAATCCCTTTAACATTTCTTATAATACCAGTTCAATGGTGATGAACTCCTTTAGCTTTTCCTTGTTTGAGAAGCTCTTTATCTGCCCTTCGATGCTAAGTGACAGCCTTGCTGGGTGGTGTCATCTTAGTGTAGGTCTTTGTCTTTCGTCACTTCAGCTGTTCCACACCGCCCCTTCTGCCTGCAGAGTTTCTGTTGAGAAATCAGCTTATATTCTTATGGGAGTTTCTGTTGAGAAATCAGCTTATATTCTTATGGGAGCTCCCGTGTATGTAACTAACTGCTTTTCTCTTGCTACTTTTAAGATTCTCTCTTTGTCTTTATTCTTTGGCATTTTAATTATGATGTGTCTTGATGTGGGCCTTTTGGGGTTCATCTTGTTTGGGACTCCCTGCACCTCCTGGACTTGTATGTCTGTTTCCTTCACCAGATTCAGGAGGTTTTCAGTCAATATTTCTTCAGATAGGTTTTCAATCCCTTGTTCTCTCTCTCCTCCTTCTGATATGAATGTTGGTAAGCTTGTTGTCCTAGAGGCCCCTTAAACTATCCTCATTTTGGGGGATTCTTTTTTCTTGTTGCTGTTCTGACGGGGTGTTTTCTGCTACCTTATCTTATAAATTGCTGACTCTATTCTCTGATCTAATCTACTGATGATTCTAATGTATCCTTCATTTCAGTTATTTTCTTCATTTCTGATTGGTTCTTTTTTATGTTTTCTATCTCCATTTTTATGTGTCCTGTCTCTTTGTTAAAGTTCTCATTGAGTTCATTTACTCACCCCCTAAGTTCATTGAGCAATCTTATAACCACTGCTTTGAACTTTTTATCCGATAGATTGGTTGTCTCCATTTTGTTTACTTCATTTCCTGGAATTTTGTGCCATTCTTTTATTTGGAATATGTTTCTTTGTTTCCTCATTTTTGCTGACTCTCTGTGTTTGTTTCTGTATGTTAGATAGATCTTCTATGTCTTCTGGTCTTGACAGAGTGGCTTTATGTAGAAGGTGTCCTGTGGGGCCCAGTGGCATGGTCTCCCTGGTCACAAGCCAGGTGCTCCAGATTTGTCCCCTGTGTGAGTTGTGTGTGCCTTCCTCTTGTAATTGAGCCTTTATTGCTGGTGGCACATCAGTGGGTGGAGTTGACCCTCAGGATGACTGGCTTTGTGGGCTGGCTGTGACTACAGCAGACAAGCTATTCCTTGGGGGTCACTTTAGCAGGGCTCTGGTGCCTGCTGAGTCTAACCTTCGGGTATGTCATTTGTAGAGTTTGTTGGGTAGTGCTCTGGTGTAGTCTGAAGCCAGCCACCATGTATGGTGGTTCTGGAGCCTCTTTTTTTTTTTTTTTTCCTTTTTTCAGGCAAGGCAACCCTTGGTTGACCTGACAGATTGCAAGGACCTTGTCAGCTTACAATCCTTTATTTTTTTTAATCAAAATTGGAAAATTCTCAGCTATTATATCTTCAAATAATATTTCTATCCCATTCTTTTTCTCCTCTTTTTCTGTGACTATACATTATCTTTCTTTTTTCAGCATTCTAAATAATAATGTTAGACTTTTGACCATGTCTCCCATCTCTTTTATGTTTCGTTTTTCCCCCCAGTGCTTCAGTTTGGATATCCTCTATCAAACTGTCTTCAAGTTCACAATTCTTCTGATGTGTCTAGTCTGCTGTTAAGTCTACACAATGAGTTTTTAATTTGTTACTACGTTTTGCAGTTCTAGGATATCCATTTGCTTCCTCTTTGTTGAACTGTTCCCATATTTTCATTCATATTGGCCATCTTTTTCTCTCTGTTCTTTTACATATCACTTTACTGATAATCTGAACTCATGTGCTAAACCTAATACATGGATTATCTCTACATCTGCTATTGAACAGTATCTTTTGATATTGGCTTTTGGATTTTTGCCTTTTTTCATGTCTAGCAATTTTTGTTGGTATGCTGGGCTTCTTGTATGATACACATTTCCCTCTAAAGAATGTTAAGTTTTGTTCTGCCAATACTTTAACTGTCTGGCAGAACCACTGCTCTCTGCTAGTCCTCTGGATGCTTGCCCTCCACCTGCACATATTAGAAACCAGCTAAAGATTGAGGTGAATTTTCATGCAGGATTTTAGAGCCCCTTCTCTGTGGCTTCCTTATCTCCCATTACCCTGCTCCCAAATCCCAGTTGCTTTGCAGACCCAAATGCCAGTTTTTATTCCATGGAGCAATACTGCCATTTTCTGCTTGGATTGTATTTGTGCCATGGTTTAGGAAATACCTTTAGTGACATTTTTGCTGGATGTAGAATTCAAGGTGGTTGTTTTTTTTTCTTCTAACACTTTCATCATCAGTGTGAATGTGGGGCATGCTCATCTTTCAGGAATTTTAGCCCTGCAATGGCTGCTCTCCAGTGCCTCTTATTTTGTCCACCTTTTATTATTGTTTTTCCTCAGAATTTTGACGTCATTGCTTTTTAGTGTTGTAGTTCAGGAGTCCAGAGGCCTATCTACTTGTCAGGATGTGACCTGTTCAGTTCTCTCCTAAAACTTGTAGGCTTTTCTCTTTGTACCCAGTGTTCTAAAGTCTTTGGTGATTTGTCTTTTTCTTCCTTTTTGCTTAATAGTTATATTTTTTGTTCTTACCTTTTTTGGTTTGATTTTGTGAAATATGAAAATGCACAGAAGTACAAATAAAAGTACATTAGATTGAGCTATATAAAATTGCAAGATTTGTATGTCAGAACAGTTGAGTGCCATCAATTTTAATATGGTTCGACCTAATAACTGTCGACCTGTTATACCATCTAGTAGTCAGTATTTAACATCTTATTTGCTTCCACACATTATGTACATTGAAGTGTTTTTCTTTGAGTTACACAATTCATATGTAATTTCTGTCTTACTCTCTCTTTATCTATGTTGTGGATCTGCCCTCCCTAGTGTGCTGTCACTCTTGATGTTAGGTTACCTAACTCAGTGCTAAAATCTTCTTGACCATTAAAGCCCGTCTTCTCACCTTAGAGGTATCTAATATTAAGTTTTGTATGGGTGTATCTATTTTTTTTTTTAAATAGTTTTGTATGCATTAAGTAAAATTTTTAAATTCGGTAGTTATGGTATATATGTATATTTTTGGAATTCTGTTTTAACTAATATTGACCTTCTGCAAACTTTTCTGTGCCTTTTGTTTTCAGACTTTAAGTTTGCCTCATAAAAAGTATGTTTAAAAAAAAAACAAAAAAAAACTTCTTTGAAAGTCGTAATCTTTTACTAAACATTTATTCCATTTTATTCTGATTACTGATTTTCTTGATTCACTTTTCTTCTTCTGGTTGTCAGAATATATTTACATCCTTTTAAAGATTTATCTTACTCTTTCAGTACTTAAATGTTAATCACAATTTATGTTTTCCTCTCAAACACAACTTTCTCTCTGCCATAACTTTCAGGTTCCTGGCATTAAACATTAGTTTCAGCTTTTTACCTCACACCTTCTCCCCCCATTCCATATATGCTTCTTTTAACACCATGTTTTGCTGATTTGCTGCTCCCTGTTGCTTTTTGCATTCAACTGATTTGTGCCAGGTTTAATTTTCTTCTTTGTGGAGTACATCATATGATAGTAATAGTAATATCTAACACGCAACATTTACTATTTAATAGTCAACATTTTACTTCAGATTGTCAAATTATGGCCATGAGCCAAATAAATGGCTTCTGCCTTGTTTTTGTATGGCCTGCAGCTAAAAATGGCTTTTAGCATTGATATTTAGTATTTGGTATTAGTGTTTAGTATTTAGTATTGATCTTAGGCACACATCACCTGTATTCTCTGCTCGCATACCAAGTGGCTAAAGATTCCTATAGTGCTGAGATGCCATGAGATAATGCTGATTAGGTTACCTGCACCATTTTTAAATGGTTGAGAAAAAAATCAAAAGAAGGATGGTGTTTCATGATGTGAAAATTATGAAATTCAAATTTCTCTGTCCATAATCAAGTTTATTGGAGCACAGCCATGCCCATTTGTTTCTATATTGCCTGCGCTTGCTTTTGTGGTGCAATGTCAAAGTCGATTAGTTGTAGTAGAGACTATGTATGGCCGGCAAAACCTAAAACATTTACTACTTTGCCCTTTACAGAAAAAATTTGCCAACTCACATTCTAGTATTTTCAGTACTTTGAAGATATTCTCTTATTTTCTGGCTTTTGTTGTTTCTGTTGAAAAGTTAGCTGTCAGTTTTACTGTTTTGCCTCTCAAGTCATTGCATCTTTTTTTTTTTCTGGGATTTCAGCAGTTTTATTATGATGTGCCTAAGTGTGGTTTTCTTTATATTTATTCTTCTTGGGATTAGTGGTGTTTCTGTGGTCTGATGTGAGCAGTTTTGGAAAATTCTAAGCCATTATCTCTTCAAGTACTGTAGTTTGTCTCCTTTATTTGGACTCAAATTGCAAATACATTAGACCTTTTTAGTTTGTTCCATATGTCTCTTAGGCTTTTTGATGTGTTTTCCACTCTTTGTTCTTCTTGTATTTCAGTCTGGATGTTTCTTACTCCGATCTATCTTAGAGTTACTCATCATTTCAGCTATGCCTAACCTATTACTGTGAAATCCAATTATGTATTTAAAAACTTTTTTCTAACTTTTTTTCTGCTCAGTTTTTATCTATTTTGTTCCTTTCTTCTGTGAGAGGTTATTTGACTCATGACTTATGCCTGTGTGACTATGAGCCACATTGTATGTCTCCACTTATGTTATGCTGATAATGTGGAGATGATACTGCACGAATGGAGCAACCCAGTCCTAGATGCTGGAAAGCTGAGCAGGCACTAATGAGGCTAATACCCAATTTATGCAAGTAAATGTATAGGTACAGCCAGAATTGATCTGGGAATTATGTAGATTACAAGCTGAATAAAAAGCATTTTTAATGAGTACATAGGACATCAGGAAACTGAACTAGATGTTAAGATTTAGTGAATATTACCAAAATTTTTACACAATCTGAGTGAAACAGTACAGATGCTACATTATTTTATTGAGTACCTAACATGTCCTCATGTGTTTCATGCTAATAGGAATACAAAGATGAACAAGATATAATTTCTGGTCTAAAAAATTTTAATATCTAATGGGAAGAGTGAGAGGAATAAGAGACTTCTAACGAAAGAAAGAGTGAAATAAGTGCCACAAGAGAGAAACAAGAAAAGTACTCTCGCAGCACTCAAAATCTAAGATGTGATTTAAGTGGGAAGATGTGTGCAAAGAGAGGGGAGCCATGGGAAAGAGCGATGAAAAAGAAATTTGGATGATGTTAAATACTGGGCTAGTCAGTAGTTCATTGCAATAGATCGTGGATAACCGTCTCTAATCAGGGTGCTCATATAGAGCTTTAGAGTGTGGGGTAGAAGAGAGTAAGGAGAGACAAGAAATAAGAGTGAGGAAGCTTTGGTAACAGCCAGGGCGACAGAGGAATAGGAAGCAAAGACTTGAGGAGTGCCTACCAGAGTGAAGACCGATCTTGCTCCTTGTGCCGCTACGGCTAAATTTAGTCCTTAGGACATTTCCTAGTGTTCCTGTTTTTCAGAATTGATCTGAATTTGAGAATAAATATTCACTATAGGGAAAACCTTGACTCTGTGATTGTTGACCTCTGTTCTCAGGCGCAGATGACCTATCATGTGCATTCTCTGCCCCCGTGCCAAGTGGCCAAAGATTCCTATAAGATGTCTTGAAACAATGCTCAGTAGATTCCCTGCAAATTTGTGGTACTCAGACCTTTATCTTATTTTTTTTTTTCTCTCACTTCCTATAACCTTTAGGAGCTGTGAGTGAAAAGTGGTGGAAAGTACTGAGGCAAGGTTGTGAAGATGGTGACAGGCGTAATCTAGATTTTGGAGGCATGAAATCTTAGAGGTGCAGTGACAGACAGAGGTGCATGGCCGTTTGGAAGAAGGGAGGGGTTAAGGAATTGGAGGTCATAACTGAACATGAACTATATGGATTCTAGAGAGAGAGAGAATGTGAATGGGGAAAAGAGGATTTGTATGCTCAGAGAAGTAAATTTAGAGGTGAACGTTTTAGATGTGTAACAGTTTAAAGAATTGAGGGGATGCTAAAATGGTCTGCTCTGGGTGTCAAGTACAGTAGGTACACCTCTGTTCATGGCCATAGAATTTCTGCCCAGAACATCAAATTCATTCCAGATTGAAACTCTCTCTCATGACAAAAAGTAAGTCTTTGAAGTCAGTCATGTTTGACATCTCTTTTAAGGCTATGCTATCAGAATTGTTTTATTAACAGTTTTTGGAGGACTGTTTTGTTTGTATAGAGATGGAAAATAGCATTGTGAGAAAAAGTATTTTCATATTTATTAGCAGAGTCATTTCTAAAGAAATGTTAATCGAGCCATTGAGGTGCCACAGGTGTACACCCTTGTTGGTCTGACAGCGGCACAGTTTAGTGCACTTATCATGTGGCTGTGTGGCTGGAGATGGTTTTGAAGGTTGTCAGATGGCCTTCTGTTTGTTTTCCTTTCTTATAACTTTTTAATTTTGATCAAATGCTTTTTGATTTTCTAGTTGCTTTCATAACTTTTCATATTTATAATGCTTCAACGTTTTGTTCATTGAGATTGTTTATTATAGTGAAAAGTATCGTATAGAGAAGAGTATTTAAAATGTACATGTGAGATAGATAGATAGATAGATAGATAGATAGATAGACAGACAGACAGACAGACGAAGATGTCTGTCTTTGTGTCTAGCTAACCCATGTAGCCACCGTTCAGGCCAAGAAATAGAATTAACCAGCATTCTAGAAGCCCTTGTGAAACGATCCTTGTGCAGCTGGACTTAGTTCCTTCTCAGTGCTTTATGGTACTCAGTTGTTTTAGAGTACCACAAGAAAATCTGTTGATGAACATGTGTTTTTCTAGCTTTGGGCTCTTATCTAAAATGCTGCTGTGAACATTTTATTTTTTATAGACTTAACTATTTTTTAAATTGAGATATAATTGATGTATGACTACATGAGTTTCATGTGTATAACATAATGATGTGATATTTGTATATGTTGCAAAATGATCACAGTAAGTCTTTAACATCCATCTCCATACAGTTACAAGTTTTTCTTGTAATGAGAACTTTTAGCAACTTTTATTAACTACAGTCACTGTGCTGCACATTACATCCCCAGGACATATTTACTTTATAACAGGAAAGTTTATTTTATACCTTTTAACTCCCTCCACCCCCCGCAACCACCAGTCTGTTCTATGAGCTCAGTTTGTTTGTTTGATTTCACACATGAGTGAGATAATATAGTATTTATCTCTCTCTGACTTATTTCGCATAATGTCCTCGAGGTCCATCCATATTGTCACAAATGGCAATTTTTTTTTTCGTGGCTGAATAATATTCTGTTGTGTATATATACCTCATTTCTTTTACTTAGGTTGTTTCCATACCTGGGAAATTTTAAATAACACTGCAGTGAACATGGGTGTGTGTATATCTTTTTGAATTGGTGTTTTTATTTGCTTTGGTTAAATACCCAGAAGTGGGATTGTGGGATCACAGGGTAGTTCTAGTCATAAATTTTTGAGAAGCCTCCATAGTGTTTTGCCATAGTGATTGCACAATAAACATTCCCACCAACAGTGTACATTCTTTTCTCCACATGCTTGCCAACACTTTCTATCTTTTCGATAATAGCCATTCTGATGTGTGATATACCGTATCGTGGTTTCGATTTGCATGCCCTGAGTGACAGTGTTGAACACCTTTTCATGTACCTGTCGGCCACCTGTATGTATCTATGTCTTTGGGAAAATGTCTGTTCAGATCCTCTCCTCTTTAATTGGGTTGTTTGGGTTTTTTGCTATTGAGTTGTATAAGTTTTAAAAATATATTTTGGTTATTAACCTCTTAACACGATTTGCAAATATTTTCTCCCATTTGGTCAACTGTCGTTGAGTTTTGTTAGTTTCCTTTGCTGTGCAGAAGCTTTTTAATTTGATGAATTCCTGCTTATTTTTGCTTTTCTGCCATTTTTATGGCTTGGATATAGTGGGAGGATCTTTAATTATGCCTGACATTTTATTTTATAATTGGAAGTTCATCTTCTGCCTTTAAATAGTCAAAACTGAAAAGGATTCCTAGACTTTATTATGTCGTGTGTATGTGTGCACGCACGCTTCCCCAAACCAACAGGCAGTTCTCAGACACCAGCAAGCGTGTCAGAACTCAGCTCGATTCTGACAGTGTCTACCTGAAAATAGAATAAGATCCCACAGGCTAAGGGTTCAGTTCTACAAAACTGTCGCGGCTCCCAAACTTCAGATGCTGGGTGCAAGCCCACATAGTTAACCGGTGCTTCTCACCAACTGACTGACTACACATTGGAGGTTCCAGCGACTCCCTCTGCCCCCCAACTCAGGATGTCAACCTCAAGTCCAACTTGTTACCTGTACTTCTGACTGGCTATAAATCAGAGATTCCCAGATTCCTTCTTTGGGTTTAATTTGCTAGAGCAGCTCGCAGAACGCAGAGAAACATTTTATTTCCTGGGTCAGTGGTGTACTGTAAAAGGATATAACAGGAGCAGCCAGATGGCAGAGAGGCCTCGGGCAAGGTGAGGGCAGAGGGTGCGGAGCTTCCGTGGCCTCTCCAGGGTGCACCTCCATCCACCTCCACTTGTTCACCAGCCCAGAAGTTCTCTGAACCCTGTAACTTTAGGTATTTATGGAGGCTTCATTATATAGTTATGATTGATTAAATCATTGACCACTGTCAATTGTTTCAACCTCCAGCCTCTCTCCCCTCCCCAGAGGTCAAGAAAAAGGACTGAAAGTTCCAACCCTCTAATCATATGGCCTCCCGATGACCGGCCCCCCATCTTAGGTGCTTTCCAAGTCACCTCATTACCATAACAAAAATCTTTATCACTCTCTACACTTAGGAAATTCCGGGGGCTTTCACGCCAGCTGTGAGCCAGGATCAGGAGATCAAAACCAAATATATATGAGAAATATTTGGGCATCAGAATGACCAAGTATATATTTCTTATAAATCACAGCATCACAGTCTGTTCTGAGGTTAGGACACGTTCTGTTATAGCGTAACATCAGAAGATACGAGCGCATTATTTGGATCCCATTTAGTTAGTAATGACTTGGCAAGTCCATCACAGTGGGTGAAAATGTTGCCCAGCGCAACTCTGTTTAGGTTTGTAGGCTGGTGTGTAAGGTTCCAAAAGCACGAGTGATCATGACCCTACATGGCTTCACCCTTACAGATGTCACGGAAGGAAAACTTTCATCTGCCTTTCTAGGTTCTTCTGGCTGGTCAGATCAAATTGACATGAGGCAGATTAGCAGGAGAAATATAAATTAAAGTTTAACAACATGTAAATGGCGGAAGCCATCACCTTCAGCTAAAGACAAAAGGTGTTGGGGGTGGGGAGTCAGTTTGGGGAGGTTACTAGGAAAAGCACAATAAATGGGTAAGGTTATTATGCAGATTTAGGTCTGGGCCTTCTCAGTTGAAAACTTTCTAGAGATTTTTAGATATCCCTTCCTGGTACAGTAAGAAAAAAAGACACTTAAAAGTGGAGATTTGCCTTACAAGTGTAAATGTCCTTTTAGGAAGAGTACTTTCTACTTGGTTTTCAGAGCTTTCCCCGTGTCTGCTGTTCTTAAAGTTAACCAGCCTAAAATAACCAGTACCCCTAAAGAGGCATATTGGGGTGGGGTGGAAAAGAGTGAAGGGAAGACCAGAGGAGTGAAAGAGGGTGGGGGGCAAGGGGGAGGGAGAACGGAGAGGGAGATACAGATGAGAGAGAGAGAGAGAGAGAGACAGAGGGGAGAGGGAGAGAGAGAGAGAGAGAGAGAGAGAAAGAGCGAGCAAGCGAGCGCGCGATGATGTGTAGAGGAAGTTCAGGTGAGGAGCGAGAGGAGAGGGAGGGAGACAAATGAGAGGAGCTGGAGGAGTGAAAGGGAGGGAAGAGGGAGGAGGAAGAGAAGACGGGGGAGGGAGGGAGGAGAAAGGAAATGGAGGGGGAGCTAGAGGAGAGGGGTAGAGAGGACAGAGAAGCGGAATCGGGGACGAGAGGGAAGGAGGGAAGTGAGAGATGTTGGGGGCAGTGAGGGTGTCAGAAGAGCAGCAAGCTAGAGAAAGCGGGGAGAAGGGTGGAGCGAGAGGGGAGATAATAGGCGGCCAGCGAGACTGAACTGAGTCGGGGGAGACGAGCCAGCAAGAAACATGGGGGGGCATGGAAAGAGAAGGAGTGCGAGGGCCGAGGGAGGGGGCGGAGTGAGCAAGGTGTTCAAAAGAGGGAGGAGCAAGCGGGAAACAGCCTTGGGGGAGGAGAGAGAGGGGCAGGGGGAGAGAAGGGAGAGAAGCAGGATCAAGACGGGAGAGAGGAGTGAGGAGTAAGAAAAGACGAGTGGAGAGGGGCCGGGGTGAGACGACAGGGGGGGGCGCGGGGAGACGAGGGGAGCAGGAGAGAGAGAGAAGGGAGGGGGGACGGCACCAGAGGCAGGGGGAGAGGGGGAGGAAGAGTGAGAGATGCAGAGAGGACAGACAGCCATAAAGAAAGAAAGAAAATCCTTCCATTTGCATCGACATGGATGGACCTAGAGGTTATTATGCTGAGTGAAATAAGTCAGAGAAAGATAAATACCATATGATTTCACTTAATGTGTGGACTCTAGGGAACAAAAAGAACAAACGAAATGAAAACAGACCCACAGATATCGGGGACATTCTGGTGACTGCCAGAAGGGAGGGGGCTTGGGGGGCTGGAAGAACGGGGTGAAGGGTTGGAGGGGAACAAATCAGTAGTTGAAGGATGGTCTCGGGGTTGGGGAGCGTAGAGAATGTGAGTCAGTGTTGTAACGGTAGTGGCTGCGTGTGGAGCCTGATGGGTGCTGGGTAACTGGGGGATCGTTTCATGAACTACATAAATGTCCACCCAGTGTGCCCTATGCCCGAAACTAAGAATAGAAGCGCATTGGGGAAAAGGAGGAGAGAAGAGGATGGATGAGAGAGGACGGGGAAGAGAGCGGGAAAGAGGAGAGGGAAGAGACAGACAGACAGACAGAAGGGCAGGAGTCAGAGGGAGAGAAGGGAGGGGAGAGGAGAGGAGAGAGACGGGGAGATTGAGAGAGAGATGGGGGAATGAGAGA
>NW_011889160.1:541330-551232 GCF_000151845.1 Pteropus vampyrus
GCGGGGGACAGTGAGTTTCTGTGTTACTTACCGCTGAAGCTGCCGGCCCTCTCCAGGGCACGTCTCTCCCGGCCACTCCGAGTGTTCCTAATGCAGAAGCTCTTGGAATCCTGTCCTTTAGGTTTTTATGGAGACTTCATCATAGAGTTGTCATGATTAAATCATTGACCAGTGTCATTTGATTCAATTTGCAGCCCCCCTCCTCTCCCTGTAGGTCAGGGGCTGGGTCTCCTGGTGACTAACACTCAACCCACCCTTAGGTAATTTCCCAAAGTCACCTTATTATCGGAACAAAAACCTTTATCACTCTCAGTGCCTCGGTAATTCCAAGGGTTTGGGAGCTATGAGCCAAAACCTGTGAATGACCATTTATATATTTCTTATAAATCACAGTATCACAAAAGGTTTATTCTTTAATATTGTCTAGTTTGATACCACAAAAACAATATCTGAGCATTATCATTGTACTGATAACATTAAATACCATATAGTTTATATATATATGTATTATATGTGTAATTATGTATATTCCTATACGCACCTTTCGAGGAGAAACTTTTATTAATCCTACGTACCTGTTAAGTGTGATAGTGCCCGTATAGATATAGAGGATTCCAAACACGTGCTTTAACCACTATAAAAGTCTTTTTTGGAAACAAAACACAGTGAAGACGTATGTATATAAATTTCCATGGTGAATGACTGTTTGACAACAACATGGTAAGTTTTCATCTACCCCTTCTGCATTACCAAATGTTCATCATTTCAGAGTGAATAGCAATATGCCGTTTCAGGGATCAGTTTCGTTCACGGATGTGACCGTGGACTTCACCCAGGAGGAATGGGAGCAACTGGACCCATCTCAGAGGATCCTGTACATGGACGTGATGCTGGAGAATTATAGCAACTTACTGTCAGTGGGTAAGCACAGCTTTCAGGGGTAACTCAGTGTTCACCTTTAGCGTCTATGTCATTTCTCAGTTTTAGAAATTGAGTTTCTAGATGACTAAATGTTTTGGGCCTCGAGCTTCAGGTGTTAAAGGTGACAGTGCAGGATCTCTGAAGTGCAAGCAGTTAGGAGCTGCCTTCCATTAGCAAATTCTCTGATATTAAACCAGATGTGATTTTCAAGTTGGAGCAACGAGAGTCAAGGCGAGCGAAAATTGCCAGTTGTGAACTTTCTAGGGCAGCTGTGGAAGGAGAGGAGGATCGGGAGCCACGAGAAGTACTATCTCAAGTATTAGGAATGGGTTGGGACCTCTGAAAATTTTTAGGAATATGTTTTTCAAACCCTTCAGCTCTGTTTTTCACACCTCCAGACATCACCCTTTCTGCTCAGCTTTTTCCTCGGTAACTTTTACAGACCTTCGCCTCTCACACTGGAGCCCTGATACTTGCATAACAGGTCTTAAACCTTTGTTTTGTGATTAGTTGCTCTTTCATTAGTATTTTCAGTTTATCAGAATGATGACCTTTACAGTTTAGCTGAAGAGAAATACACATTTTTTAGTACAGGAGTGACATCATTGTCCTGGACACAAACGGCAGCAGGCTCACAAGACTCAGGAATGACCAGTAATGCACAGATGGAAGTAAAGGTTATTAAAGGCCTACACCAAGGCCGGGTAATTCGATTCTTAAAATCCCTTGAAATAAAAGCAGGCACCAGTTCGGGGAAGAAATTAAACATATTAAAAGGAGAAAAATAGGATCTAATGATGAAAATACATTCTCCTCCAACAGTTCCAATAGGAAAAAAGGCAGTGAAACCAGCAGTAGCAGTGAATCTATCAAAGGGAGCTCGGCTCCTTGGATCTTTTGCTATATTTCCTACAGAATAGATATGAGTTTCTGGTCCTGCCATTCATTTGCAGAAGTCTTACTTTAGAGATTCGGAGCTCTGAACGGGATTATCTCTGCACACCTGTGAGAAATCCCACCTTGGGAAGTTATCTGGCATAAATGAGAGGGGAAGAGCGGGAAGCACAGAGACGAGACAAGGTGCCGCCCAGCCACGGTAACTCAGAGTCAGAGTTTGCGTTGCTAACCTCAGATCTGCTTAGGGCTTTTTCCTTTAATGTCTTCAGCTTCTTTTCTTGGTCTCTGTGCTAACTGTCCGGTGTCCTGGAGGGAGGACACTATGACCCTCCTTCGTGGATGGAATCGCCCTCCCATGCCATGTGTTTCCTGTTTGCTGCCCTTAGTTTTTATGTCACTTTACCCACCTTTTAAGGTCATTTTGGAATCTGGCAATGCTACTTGTGTTCATTATCTATTTCTACTTTTTTTTTTTTTTTTTTTGGCCACATCCCTTTTTTCCTCTTTCTTTCAAAGTTTAAGAGCTAGGAAAATTTGCACTGGACACTTTTTAATACTGGAAGACTAGGTCCCAAACTAAAAAGGCAACCTCACAATAAAACATTTGTAGAGACCACATCGTATAACATTATAGCGAAAGGGCTGACGAAGTATTTCGTGTGCTTTTTCCTAGAGGTGTGGAAGGCCGATGACCAGATGGAGAGGGAGCACAGAAGCCCAGATGAGCAGGCGAGGCCATTTATAATCTTTAAGAACCAAACCCCAATTGAGGAAAGAGGTGATCTCTTTGAAAAATCCTTCAATCTGAGCACAGACTTTGTTTCTTTAAGACAAGTACCCTATAAATACGACTTATATGAAAAAACTTTGAAATGTAATTCAGACTTACTTAATGGTAATAGAAGCTACATAAGAAAACAAGCTGATGAGTATAATGGATTTGGAAAAGCATTTCTCTATCTAAAGCAAGAGAAAACTCATCCTGGAGTGGAATACTCTGACTATAACAAAAGTGGGAAAGCCTTCGGCCATAAAGAAACCATTTTTAAACATCAAAAAATTAGAAATTTGGTACAACCTTTCATTTGTAACTACTGTGACAAGGCTTTCCCCTTTAAGTCACTCCTCATTAGTCATAAGAGAATACATACTGGAGAAAAACCTTATGAATGTAACGTATGTAAGAAAACCTTCTCCCATAAGGCAAATCTCATTAAACATCAGAGAATTCATACCGGGGAGAAACCCTTTGAATGTCTCGAATGTGGGAAAGCTTTCACCCACCAGTCAAACCTCATCGTACACCAGAGGGCACACATGGAGAAGAAGCCCTATGAATGCGGTGAGTGTGGCAAGACATTCGCCCAGAAGTTTGAACTTACGACACACCAGAGAATTCATACAGGGGAGCGACCCTATGAGTGTAACGAATGTGCGAAAACCTTCTTCAAGAAATCAAACCTCATTATACATCAGAAAATTCACACAGGGGAGAAGCGCTACGAGTGCAGCGAATGTGGGAAATCCTTTATCCAGAACTCACAACTCATTATACACATGAGAACTCACACCGGAGAGAAACCCTACGAATGTACTGAATGCGGCAAAACGTTCAGCCAGCGGTCAACTCTTAGGTTACACTTGCGAATCCATACAGGAGAGAAACCATACGAGTGTTCTCAGTGTGGGAAAGCCTTCAGCAGGAAGTCCCGACTCAGTGTCCATCAGAGGGTTCACATAGGGGACAAACCCTGAGACTGCAACCAGGTGAGACTGCAAAACCCTTCCAGTGGGAGAGAAGCGTCATGAAGGTACCGAAGGAGCATGGGAATTCACACTGAGACACAATAGATCAACTCAAAAATGTGTAAAAATAGGGTCCCCTAAGAACAATAACAACTGAAAATTAGCTTTGATACCCAAACTAAGGAATATATATCAGAATATATCCAATTGTAAATAGACATATTAACTGTATTACAATGAGCTTTTTAAAATCCCAAATGAATTATTCAACAATGAAATATTCTGGAAAGCAGCAGAAAGGTTCTGTAGACAATATCTAGGAATATAGTGGTTATGTGTGAGATTATGCCACAAAGCAAATTGTATATTCTAGATTTGCACACATGAATTTAACTGGAAGTTTGAAATTTTTGTTTTCGGTAATCATTAGGACACATCAAACAGGATTTTCCACACTAAACATCACACGTGTTTTTCAGTACCTTTCCAACTCAGTATGCGTTCAAAATGAAACGTGGGACGTGCGTTTTCTCCTGTTGCTTGCTGGCGTATGTAAGTTGGTATGACCATTGTTATCTTAATAAACCGAAGACTGTTGAAGTTTTTACCTGCTTCTGGGTTTGCTGAAGATTTTCTAGAAGAATTGTTTACATAAATAGGCAAGCGTGAGATAATTAAGAGGAGGTTTGCAGAGTGAAAGCAGCTGTATTACCCAGTGTGCACCACGGAATAAAAATAGGCTATATAAAAGGATCTCCATATCCATCCTGCTCTTCTTTTTCAGTGGGGTATTTGCATACAAATGCATGTTGTATAGCCCAGAAACCACCTATATTTTTGTGTGTGTTCCTGTTTCTCTTAATATTTTATCAGTTGTCTTATTGAAAATGATGGGATGTGTATGTAGTGCACAGATGTTACATTTCAGAGACTTTAAAGGAAAAATAATTTATTTTAAGAAACTATCAGATGTCTTTATTGCTTTTTAAAATTTTCATGTGCATAGTCCACTTCAGAAATAAATTTTTGCAGCATTCTGTTGAGAGGCATTTCTACTTCCTTGAATTTCAGTATCATAAACCTAAAGCATTTCCCTTTGGAACCTGACTTCATATAAGTTATACCTTTCCTTTAAAGGTTCACAGACAGTTTTATTAGTTACTGTTCAGTGATCTCTCCATAAACTTTTGTAAGTTAATCATCAAACAATAGAATCCTTTTGCATAACCTAAAGATATACCATTTTAGGCTTGATTTCAGATTCACAGGTTCCACCTTTTCCTGTTAGTCACAAATTATGCATTAGAATTGTAAATGCCAACCATAACTGGCTTTTTTTGAAAATTAATTTTTGAAGATCATTGATATACTGTGACTATATATGAGTGTGAGTGACTTCTGAACAAATTTACTAGACCATCCATAGTCCAATAAGCCTTTGTTTAAGTTGTCATCTTATACTAACAGCAAGGAAGTGGGGGGAAAGGTTTATTTCATACTACGCTGTTAGAAGTTTAAATTGTGATGGCCTCCTAGGAAATCATTGTGACTCTGTCTTTTAACATTAAGAATACACACACTCTTCAGCCCAGCAGTCTCACTCCCTGGAACCTGTCCCTAAGGAAATAATAAAGTGCCAGTACTTAAGATTATGTTTATCAATGTATGTTGTATTTTTTGGTAAGGACAGAAAAAGGAAACCATTTAAATGACCATTAGTATGGGAATGATTGAATAAACTGCATTAAAATATGTCATGGTTTGGTGATAGTCCACAGAAAAGAATGTGTGGGAGCAAACACTTTCAACTGAGAAGAGGAAATCAAGAGGAGAGAGTATATACCAAATGTTGTAAAATAAAGATCTAAGAACCTTATATATGTGTGTATTTGTATATGATTTTATGGGCCTGGAGAATAGAATTTATCCTAAATCAAAAATAAAATTCCCACTAATTTCAGTGGAAATCTTTTCATGCATTTCTTGGTCCCTAAATTGACACTCATTTATACTAAAACAATATAACCCATTAAAATGGACACAGTTTGTTAAATAACATTAGTTAACGTAGCATGACATAAGGCAGGCTCTAGCTTGCATGGCTGTATTGTACACTTGAGCCTGTGATCGCAACGAAAGTACATATTTAACATTGTTCATGTAATAGAAACTAATACAAAAAAGAAAAAATAGCTAAGACAAAAAACGAAAAATGCAAGGAATACCAACGTTATTACTACTGTAATAAATTACAAATGCTTTGAGAAAACTTAACATACCCACCTTTACGAGTACAAAAGTTATCATAAGGATAATTGCCCTTTCATGAGCTGTTTGCTCCTGAGGCCCTAGAAATCCAGGTCGGGGTTCCTAATTTTTTTTAAGTGCCTGCAATCTTCATAAACCAAAGTGATTTTAGATGAAACATCTTCTAAAGACAAGTTCCTATAACCTGTTCATAGGACTATTTTGTTTATTCTCAGCAAGGTAGGAGGTAGGGTTTATCTCACTGGTGAGCCAGCAAGCCAAGAGGTGGTGTATTCAGCACTAGAAAACCCAGCTAGTCCTATCTGTCTGACCCTAAAGCCCACGCCCTTGGCCCTGTGACCTGTTCTAATTTCACTGATATTTTGAGATATTTTTTTCCATTTCTATATTTTTCACAACCAAAGTACTTAAATTAACTTTTTCATTGTTTTATGTTTTATAAATCTAAAGTTAGGATTTATCTGCTTGGTATAAATCTCGTAGGGATGAATCTAATTGGTGGCACTCTACTGTTGATTAGTCTAAGGACTAGGCATATGGGGGATAAGGTGACAGCATCCCTGTCAGGCGTTTGGTCTAGGAAGTTAGGAGCCTGTGCCATCCCCAGGCCTTGTTAGGCTCAACTGGTTACCTGACTGTCATATCAAGTCCTGCGGGCCAAAACACAGTGTACTCTTGGGACCTGGTCTCCACTTAACAGTTTTCTGACTATTCTGTGCTCTGGTGTTTTTGAAAAGGAAAACTCACATAGCTTGTCCTGCTGAGCAGTAATCGTTTGAACACATCTGGGATCCCTGTGCTCCATTTTTGAGCTCTTAGCTCATTATTCTCAGGTCCTATCTCACCTCCTGCCCCCTCAGGCACACACTTTGAATCATTTCATGTGTAACTTACCTCTTTCTCTTGGTTTTATAAGGACTATCAGAATGTTAAACAAACCAAAACACACCTATTGAGGTTAGCAGGACTCATGTGAAAGCACTCAGATGGGTGCCAAAGAGCTCAAGTTACTGGAAAGTAGCGCACAAAACCCCATGAGAAGTCCAGACCGTGTCTGTTCACACTAACCATGGCAGTCGATGTGGGAACATTCATTTGTTGATTCATCCCAAAAAGACATCTTGAGTACCAACAAAGGAGCAGGCATTGTGGGCTGCTGGGGATACGATGGTGAATAGATTATATTATGACAGGGCTCCCCAGGATCAGACAAAATCTGGGCAGAAGACAGGCTATGTGATGAAGCAGGAAACAGATTTAGGCTGGGCCTGTCCTTGTGAGAATGTGAAGCCACAGTAGGGTTTTAAATAAAGAGTAGTATTACCTGCTTTTTAAAAAGTAAATGAACACCTTCTGGTCAAGATGGTGTAGGAGGTAGATGCTGTGCTTGCCTCCTCTCGCTACCACATCAAAATTACAATGAAACTATAGAACAACCATCACTGAGAGTAGCCCGAGGTCTGTCTGAATAGAAGAGTCCTGAGGACTATGTAAGAAGCCACATTTAGACATCTCAAGATGTCTCAAGATGTCTACTACTGAGGACAAACGTAAGAAGCCACCTTTAGACTGGTAGGAGGGTTGGAGATGTAAAATAGGTCAGTCTCATAACCTTGGGTGAGGGTTGAAAACCAGGAGGGTTATCTTGGCTGCAGAACCCTCCCACCCCCTCCCTGCCTTCACCGGGAGGAGCGAGGGGTCCCAGCTCCACACTGGGTTCCTCAGCCCAGGGTTTCAGTGCCAGGAAGAGAAGGCCCCAAAAACTCTGCCTGTGAAAACCAGTAGAGATTGTGGCTGAGTGAGACGGAGGGCTGTGGGAGTTGCAGATATTATTCTTGAGGCGCCCGCATGCAGACTTATTCAAGTGATGGACTCACTTGCTCTGAACTCCAGCACTGAGGCAGCTACCCCAAAGGTACCAAGGACATACGGGGAGGAACTGAATTGTCTGACTTCAGGGCAAGAGCTGAGGAGCGGCTCTCTCCCAGACAGAAGTGCTGGTGGAGTCCATTTTTCTTTTGTTGAGCCCTCCCCCTTTCCTGTCCGTATATATAGGCAGCAGCCATATCTGCGTCTCCATCAACTTGTCTAACACAGATAGCCTTACCCAGGTGATTCCCTGAGACCCTGCCCCTCCAAACTTGCAGGCCCACCCAGACTGCTTCCAGTGTTTTTTCCCACACAAATGGCCTGTATTAGCTTATGCTGCAGACTTTCCTAAACTCTTAAAAGTTCACAAAACCCAAAAAAGTAGCATCTGGACTTGGCATGGCATGTACTTCTTGCTGAGCAGCTTCAAGCCTGGCACTAGCAGGAGCCAGCCTTGGCACCTGACTTAGCTTCTCGAGGTACCTCTAAGCCCAGCACAGGTGGTAGCCATCTGCCTATTGTTTGGTGACTCTTGCCAGGTGGCCCTGGGCAGTACACAGGCTGTGCTGAACTTGGCCTGCAGCTGGGCCCTTCCCAGAAGGCCCTTATCTGGAACTAGAGCACCACCCAGGGCTGCATCTGAGGAGGATACACCCGAAGAGCAGACTGGGCAGACAGCAGAGCCCTGCTATAGTGAATGTACTCCATAGGGTTGGCCCCTCACTGGCAATTCTCACAAAACTAATCAGCCTGAGGGTCAACTTCTCTCATCAGTGAGAAAACAGCCATGGAGGCTCAACTACAACAGGAGGACACAAACCACACCAGGACACACTCTGAGCATCTGGCTCAGGTGACCAGGGAAGACTGTGCCACTGGGCCCCACAGAACACCTACATAAAGCTACTCTACTAAGACTGGGAGACTGGGGAACCCTACCTAATACATAGAAACAAAAGGAAACAGCCAAAATGGGGAGATGAACATGATCCAAATGAAAGAACAAAGCCCCAGAAAAACTAAAAGTGGAGACAAGCGATCTACCAGATGCAGAGTTCAAAACACTGGTTATAAGGATGCTCGGTGAACTCAAAAACTAAAAAAGAACCAGTCAGAAATGAAGAATACAGTAACAAGCGAAAATACATGAGAAGGAATCAACAGATAGATGAAACAGAGGATCAAAGCGATTTAGAAGATAAGGTAGCAGAAAACACCCAATCGAAAGAGCACCAAGAAAAAATCCAAACAGAGGATAGTTTAAGGAGCCTCTTGGGCAACATCAAGCATAACATTTGCATCATTGGGGTGCCAGAAGGAGAAGAGAGAGCACGAGAAATTGAAAACTTACTTGAAAAAATAATGATGGAAAATTTCCCTAACCTGCTGAAGGAAAGAGACATACAAGTCCAGAAAGCACAGAGTCCCAAAGATGAACCCAAAGAGGCCCACACCAAGACACATCATCATTAAAATGCCAAAGCTTAAAGAGAATCATAAAAGCAGTAAGAGAAAAACAATTAGTTACCTAATTGCTTTTTAGAGAATTCCCATAAAATTGTCAGCTGATTTCTCAAACTTTGCTGGCCAGAAGAGATTGACACAAAACAGTCAGAGTGATGAAAAAAAGCAAGCATCTACAACCAAGATTACTCTACCCAGCAAACTATCATTTAGAATCGAAGGACAAAGAAATTTCCAGACAAGAACAAGCTAAAGGAGTTCATCACCACCAAGTCAGTGTTACAGGAAATGTTGGAGGGACTTCGTTAAGAAGAAAAAAATAGGTATCAAAAGAATAAAAAAATGGCAATAACAACTTATCTATCGACAATTACTTCAAATGAAAAAGGATTAAATACTCCAATCAAAAGTTAGGGTGGTCTACAGCCATTCCACCCTTAACGTGCCCGATTTCGTCTGATCTCTGAAGCTAAGCAGGGTTGGGCCTGGTTAGTACTTGGATGGGAGACCACATAGGACGACCAGGTGCTGTAGGCGTTTTTTAAAAAAAAAAGATAGGGTGGCTGAATAGATAAGAAAACAAGACCCTTACATATGCTGCATACAAGAGACTCATTTCAGATTGAAAGATACACAGACTGAAAGTAAAGGGATGGAAAAAGATATTTCGTGAAAAATGGAAATGAAAAAAAAAAAATCTGGGGTAGCAATACTTATACCAGACAAAACAGACTTTG
>NW_011889160.1:551282-567316 GCF_000151845.1 Pteropus vampyrus
AAAACAGACTTTGGAACAAAGGCTGTAACGAGAGACAAAGAAGGACCCAGTAATCTCACTTCTGGGTATTTAACCGAAGAAACTCAAAGTACTACTTTGAAGGACATACGTATACATACATCCATATGTTCATTGCAGCATTATTTATAATAGCCAACATATGGAGGCAACCTGGGTGTCCATCAGTGGATGAATGGATAAAGAAGAAGTGGTACACGTATACAACGGAATATTACTCAGTCATAAAAATAAACAAATAAGAAAATAAAATCTTGATATCTGCAACAACATGGATGGACCTAGAGGGTATTGTGCTGAGGAGAGTAAGTCAGGCAAAGACAAATGCCATATGATTCCACTTACATGTGGAATCTAAGGAACAAAACAAACAAAATAGAAACAAACTCATAGACACAGAGAACATTTTGGCGGTTGCCAGATGGGAGGGGGGTTGTGAGGTAGGTGAAAAATGGGAAGAGATTAAGAAGTACAAATTGGTAGTTACAACGTAATCGTGGAGATGTAAAGTACAGCATAAGGAATATAGTCAATAATATTGCAATAAGTGTGTATGGTATCAGGTACTACATTTCTCAGGGTGATCACTTTGTAAGTTATCTAAATGTCTAATCATTATGTTGTACACCTGAAACTATTATAAATTGTATGTCAAATGTAATGGGAAAAATAAAAAGATATTAAAAGAAAATAAATGAAAAGAAAGAAATAAAAAGCAAATGAGCCATGATGCTAACTGGGAGAATTGAGGTAGAGTTGCCCTGAAACCCCACTTAGGAAGAGAAGCCTAAGGCGTGAAGTTCTGCCAGTGCATAGACTCCATTTCAGTTACTTGCAACAAACTCTCAGACAGCAACCTTCTATCTGTTACTGATTGTCAACAATTATTGCAAGGATCCAAGTTCACTTGAATTCCTTCTGCTTCCCTAGAGCTGTACCTAGTGTCTTCTGTTGTTTGCCCCATTTCTCCTGCCTCCGGCCCATCCAGACTCTTGAGAATTACCCACCCCCACCTCAAAACTCTGGAATTCCACGCCCCAGAAAACATGCAGAGTAACTGCAGGTTACCTGCGATAGGGCTGACATTAGCACTTTCCACTCTGTCTGGTTGATGGTGAATGTGGAAAAGAGTTATCAGAGGCCTATGTCTCTGCAGGTTGTCGAGGCCATTACTGAAAATGAGAAAAGGAGAGGCAGCAGACAGCGGATTGATACCTCTTAGGGAAATGAAGAAAGGCCAGGACTGAGCAGAGGTTGCCCCTTTGAATTGAAGAGGGAGAGATGGGTGTGGGGAGTCCCGTCATGCTGGGAAGTATGCATTCGAAGGTAGCAGAAGGCCTGTGGGGCTGTGGCCTCAGATCACTGCTCAGGACAACAAACGCTTCATGTTGAAAATAAAGCCAGGCTTTGTCTATGACGAGGACTAGGCTAGGGGCAGGGCTAGAACTGGCTGTGGTCAGCTGACGTGGCTATACTGGGTACAGGAGCAGCCTAAAGAGTAGAAACAGGATGGCCAGGCCAGGGCAAGAAACGGGCAGCCAAGGGGCATCTTACCCTGCTAAGATAAACTCATTTTTGGAGCTGGCCATCTAGAGGAATGGAAGATCCAGGCCTGATAACTTCTTTCCACATTCACCATCAACAAGAGCAGGTAGAAACACATGACCCCAAGGGGGTCAAGCTGGTGAGGATGTTCAGTATGGCTCCCTTGTGGCCTCAGGAGCTCAAATGCTAATGACATTTACCACCAGACCAGTAGTAGCAGTAACAGCAGTACGGCATTAGTGTGATGGTATATAGGTACTGCTTGCTCTTGACAGTATGCTGTCGCTTTCATATGCATTGACAGTTTAATAGTCAAAAAACCCATGAGACAAGTTTATTATTCTTGTGTATAGATGAAGAGACCACTTCAGAGAGGCTAAGGAATTTGGTTCAGTTAAATGAAGTGGTACAATATTTAAGAGTATGAAAAATTAAGGTTGTATTTTGTAATCTAGAGCAAGCACTGAAAAGAAACCATGGAAAGAGGTACATCTAAAAAGCCAATAGATCAGTTAAAATGGAACTCAAAATATTTTTAATCCAAAATAAGGCAAGAAAGGAGAGAGGAACGAAGAAAGGGGGCGGGGAGAGACAAACAGAAAACAGTGAAATGGTAGATGTAAAATTAAACCACATTAATAAAAGGCAGAAATTGTCAAATGGATTTTTTTTAGAAGACAATACCAAACCACATGCTCTATAAGAATCATATTTTTAATATAAAGACACAGATGAGTGGAAAGTAAGTAGATGGGGAAAATATTACATGTAACCAATAAACATAAGATGCTTGGAATGGCACTAATATCAGATAAAGTAGACTTCAAGACATTACTAGAAATAAAGGGTAATCATTGCTGATAAAAGGTTCAAAAAGACATGTATGTAACATGTATGCAAACGCATGCAAAAATGGACAGAGTTAAAGAACAGACAAACCCACAAGCATAGTCGGACATTTATCACCTCTCAGCAACTGATAGAACTAGACAAAAATTCAACAAAAGTAGAAAATATGAACGCTGTTAACCACTTTGATCTGACAGAAGGTTTTACCAGCAGCTGAATACAACATTTTTTTTCAAGTGCACGTGGCACATTCACCAACATAGACATGCTGGGCCATACAACAAGCCTAAATGCATCTGAAAGGACTGAAATACAGGATGTATTCTCTGACCACAACAGAATTCAATTAGAAATCGATAACGAGATGACTGTAGTGTAAGCACCTGACAGATTTTTGTTGTTGTTGTTGTTGTTTTGTAATACAAGTGACTGACTTAAGCCTTTGGCTGCTGTGGCATCCACTTCTGAGACTATCTTGGATAAGCATTGCCAGCCACACAACTAGGTAAAGAGCCAGGCCTATGTGCTTGCACATGTGCACACACATGCACGTGCACACACACACATGCACACGCACACACGTTTCTTTTGTTTTAGAGGTCTTCATTTGACTGCTTGTTTTTCCTTTATCATGCTGTAATTCCTGCTCTTTTTAAAGTTCACCAAAAAAAGAATGACCCCTCAAAACCATAGACCTCTACTCTCGACTCCAATAAAAGCAGAACCCCGAGTCCACACTGTCTACCCACAACTTTGCTGCGTGGCCCCAAGCCTGCAGTGTACCTTCTAGAAATCTGAGTAATAAACCTTGTTTATTTTTCAAAGCTTACTGATGGTTATTGCAGAAGGCATCTTGCAGTCATCACAAGGACCACAAGGACCAGTCCAGCCGCGAGGTTGGTTCTGAAATGTCTGTCTGGCTCCCTGCGTGAGTGCCCCCAAGCATTTCTAGCTGATAGCATCACTGTCAACAGGCTGCAACCAGAAAACGATTGACGTAGCCGCGGCTGGCTTACTGACCAACGCCGGTAGGTAGCCCCATCTGGGAAGGGAACGCAGCTGAACGGCTGTGGCTCTGCTGTGCTTTCGCATGTTGCTCTGTCATGTGTTGCCTATGGTATCCATCCCCGAATGTCACTGGTGCCATAATAATCCAACGATCTTCCCAGAACAGGGTGATCAAGGCCATATGGTCTAACAAGATGTTTAGGCTGCTAATTGTAAAGGCCTTAATTGACATGCACAAGAGGGACCTCATACCTCAAGGCCAAGGAGTGCTCAGGAGGTTAGACTGGAGGATAAGGCTGCTGTCACCACCCAAAGAGAGGCTCTGGCCTAAAGGCACGAGGAAAGGATGCTCGGATAGGGAAGGAGGACAGGACACCTCCATCTTCGACCACCGAGTCGACAGGTCATGCCTGGACCACGAGTCCTAACCCAGGCTAGTCAAATAGCCTTGCGACCGGAACCAACAGCACCGAGACAGGGGCAATGCAGCCGAGGCCACTGTGGCTCTTCATCTCCTGACTGATAGGAGGATATTGTGGGTCCTATCAATGGACAAAAATATAACTGTCCTGAAAATCTGGTGCCAGCACCTCCTAAGAACCCCGAGGACGTGCACCACCTCCTTGACAAACGCAAAACTCCTCTGGACGCTTCCTGGGAGCTGCTCAGTGCTGGGGCACACCAACGTGCCGAGGGCCTGGTTTACACGCCGGCGGCCAAGGGCTTTCCCAAAGACCCTTTAGTGAGGAACGCACCAGTGGAGGCAGACGCCCCCCACCCAGAGAGGTCGAGTGGGAAAGCCCTTGGGAAGGAAAGTGATATCAGATTCCATAGTTTGACCCAGTGGTCCCCAACCTTTCTGGCACCAGCGACTGGTGCTCCTATGAGCAACTAATGCCTGATGCTCTGAGGTGGAGCTGAGGCGGCGATGCTGGTGCTGGGGAGCAGCCGCAAATACAGACGAAGCTTCGCCCGCTCGCCCGCCGCTCACCTCCTGCTGTGCGGCCCGGTTCCTAACAGGCCACGGACTGCTACCGGTCTGTGGCCCGGGGGCTAGGGACCCCTGGCTTAACCCTTTTGCCATTTAGGAAAAAAAAAAAAGGACAGCTCACTGCCAGCATCAATTTAACATCATGCATAAGGATGCTACGTTTTCTAGGAATTGGTATTTTCAGCAATCAAGAATTACTATATTTTGGAAATGGACATGCCACTGCTAAAAACAGAATGCTATAAATGGAATGATGTCATTTGTCTCCAAGGACTATCAATATACTAGAGCGATGGAAAAATAATAAAAAAGATATTTCACGGCAAACTTTGGGGGTAAAGTTAGAACTGTAATCCACAAGCTATCTCAGGGTAAATACTGCAGCTACATGCACTGCTGGCAAATAATCTCGGGGCAAACACGAAATGGGTTAGAGTTCAGTCCTACAAGACTGCACCCTCCCCCACACTAGAGGCCAGTCACAAGTCCAGGTTGTGACCCGTGCTTCTGATTGACTAAATCTGTTCCCAGGGCCTTCTCCTTGGGTTTAACTAATTTGCTAGGACGGCTCACAGAACTCAGGAAACCTGATTACACACTATATTGTTATGTTGTATATTCTATTCTATTCTATTCTATTCTATTCTATTCTATTCTATTCTATTCTATTCTATTCTATATTATAAAAGGATATAACTCAGGAACAGACAGATAGAAGAGATTCATAAAGAAAGGTGTGGGAAAGAGCTCGGAGCTTCCTGCCCTCTACAGGACACCACTTTCCCTAGATCTGCACGTGGTCACCAACGTGGCAGCTCTCTGAACCCCGTCCTTTTGAGTTTTTATGGAGGCTTTGTTACGTGAGCAAGATTGATGAAATCATTGTCTGTTGGTGATTGAACTCAGTCTCCAGACCTCTCCCTTCCCTCGAGGTTGGGGGTAGACTGAACCCTCCAACCCTCTCATCACATGGTTGGCTCCCCTGGTAACCAGCCCCCAATCTCTGGTGAGTTCCAAAAGCTACTTCATCAACATAACAAGACATCTTTATGGCTCACATCACTTAGGAAATTCCAAGGGTTTAAGAAGCATGCCAGAAACTGCCAGAAACGAGGATGAAGACCAAATACAATTTCTTATAAATCGCATTATCACAAATGGGTTTATCATTTCCGTAACCAGAGTGACTCAAATGACCTTCATTTCTAACCCTGAAAATGCCCCATTGGAGCCCGAATCCAGAAGATTCTTTATAAGGCTGCTCCCCCTAATTACAGGGCATCGTGACTACATTTTATTGATACCAAAACCATCCAAAAAGGACTGGAGGGAACCAACATGGAGGCCAGACATGGAGAAGACCCTCCCCCACCCAGATGCCCAGACACTTCAGACTCCTGCCTTCCGCTCCCGCTGCCACGAAGGGTCTGCTGGAACAAGCGTCCCTCACGGAAGAGGTTCCCCACTCCCTCCCAGTAAGCCCCCCATCGGATACGCTCCTTAAGGAACTATACAGGCAAGCCTCTCCCAGGAGTTACAAACACTTGGTGTTCCCGGCCACTTGACAGCCAGTCTTGAAACTCTAGGCCCTGAAACCAGTATTTGCCCAGCTGCAGCCTCCTCCGCTATCCACCCTCCTGCCACACAATTGCCCTCTGCCCCCAAGCCTGTCCCTGCTACTCTCTCTGCCCCCTCCCTGAACCTCCAGGACTGGCAGCCTCGTAAGGCCCTATCCTAGGAATTTGGTGGCTCCCTAGGACTTGTCCCACCTCCTCGGGGCAATCCCCCCTATACCACTTCGGTGGGCCACAGAGCCAATAACAATGCACAGTCTTTTTTTAGCACTATTAAAAACAGGGCTCATGTCACTGTCATTCCAGGCAATCCCTCTAAATTCTCTCCTCCTACAGGGCATGGCTGGTAAACAAAGGTTACAAACTCGTTTGTTTGTATTATTGGAACCATTCACTTCAAACAGCTCCCCCGCCCCCGCCCCCGCTCCCCAAAGAAGTCCAGGCTCTTGGCCTTCCTGGTGGGACTTGCAAATAGATACTGGTGACTCTTCCTATCCCATCAAGATGGTAAACACTTCTTAACATAAACAGGGCGCCTAAAGCCTAGCCCTGTCGTTAAAGATGTGAGACAGGGGCCCCTGAGCTCACAATCTCCCCTTTCAGTGTCCCCGGCCACTAGTTAGTGAAAGATGCCTCGCCATTGACCACGGAAATGGCAGTGCTCAGGTTCCCCCATTAAAGCTCCAGTTCCTCATATTATAGAGCTGGCTGAGGACATACAATGGGCCCAGAAAGCAGCCTTCACAGTCACCAACCTGTTCTGATCATGGAGGGATCCCAGACCCAGTTTGCTTTCACTTTTGAAGGGATGCAATACACATGGCCTTGACTCCCAACAGAATACTTAAACAGTTCATGTACAATTGCACATGAACTCTGCCTCCACGATTAAGGTACTGTACAACTGGAAAAGTACCATTTTGGGCGTTGTATCAATGACAGTATGCTGAGGGGTCCCCCTGAGGAAATGGTGCAGGCAGGTTGGCACCCCTCACGGACCACTTATTCCAACATGACTGGTCAGTCGCCCCTCACAAGATCCAAGGCCCAGCCTCTCCTCAAGTTTTGGGCATCTACGTGTGGAAAACTCCCCCAACAGTCAAATACCAATGACCTTTAAACCACTCACTACACTCAGACAGGCATGACACATACTAGGTCTTCTCATGTTCTGGAGATGACACATCCATCATTGGTACTCATTCTTTGTCTTGTACACACAGCCACATCAAGCCTGCCACCTCTCCTTGGGGTGCAGCCCAACAGTACACTGGAGAAGTTTAGACTTCCTGACCCCACGTTCCAGGTGGAGTCCTCGGCCACATCTGACAATGCTTCCTGGAGCCTCTGGGTAAAACATGAGTCTGTGGTTTCAGACCAAGCAGCTACTCCTGTCAGCAACTGGCTGGATCTACTCTTTGAGAGCCAGCTTTTGGCCTCCTACTGGGCTTGAGATCCAGGGCAGGCCGCCCCTGAATGTGGTATACCGATTACTCTGAGTTAAATTTACTTGACAAGCAGCTAGTGCCAGAAGGGCACCGTGACCCTATGTCTTCTTGGATTCCAGAAATCAATCTGCTCCGGGAGGGATGAGAGAGAAAAACTTATCACTTCAGCTAAGAGATCCAGGGCCCAAGAGCCCACATAATCAAACCCACCCAAACCCGAACTTTCTTTAGATTTCTCACTAATAAATCCCCAAGCCTTGCTTAGGTTCCTAATGAATACTAAGGATTTTTTTTTGTCCTGTCAATTCTTCAAATTTATATTTTCTTTGCCTAAAAAAATATATAAAACACTGGCTGTTTCATCATTTCTCTGAATGTATCTATGATCTCCCATGCACACATATTTAAAATTTCTTTCTCCTGTTAATCCGGTTTCGTGTCAATTTTATTTTAGTCCAGATGTAAGGATTTAAGAAAGGCGAAGGGGGATTCTCTCCCTCCCAACAGGTCCTTTCGAAAACCAAGGTCCTAACTGGCCCCCTCGCCTGTTACTATTCCTGCCCAAGTTCCTGTAATGTCCTAGGCTGGAAACGCCTCCCAGCAGCTCTGCTGGGCCCCTGATGTCTCCTTGGTAAATGGGAACAGTACCTCCAAGAAAGGTCTAACCCTGATGTCAAAGGCCTTTCAGACCACTGAAGGACGTGAGTTCCTCATGCTCAGCCACTTGCCCTTGAACCTTGAGGAAGTGATAGACTCTCAATTCTTCCTCCTCTGACTACCCTGGGCGCTGCTTAGGACCAGCTGTCAGATGAACAGGCATAATAAAATTTAATTTTATTATGTTTCAGTATACAGTACAATGGTTTATGTAGTTTATGAAACGATCCCCCTGATTACTCTTTCTCTCCTCTGGCTCTCCACCGAGCCATTTCATTACTGCTGACTCTATTCCCTCTGACCTTCTATCTCATGCGTCAGCAATGTGGGCAGCAGCCAAGGTTGTGGTAAACAAGTACGTTCTCTGCTCCCAAATCAAACAGTGACGAAGATCCAGATGGGGACACAGTCCCCGGGGAGACCGACCATACTGGCAGGTTGATTTCCTTGTCCCGCTGCCCCCTTCTGCTGGGGCTTCCAGATTGGATGTCACAATCATCGATACATGGGACTCCTCTCGGCAACTCCCACCTGGAATTTCTCCTCAAAACAAGTTGTCTCTTTCCTTACACACTGACTCTGATCCCCTATGTATCGCTGGGACATTATGGACTCTGACCATGGTACCCACCTCAGGAGACTCAGCAGTGGGCTCCGTGACAACATCCTTTGGAAGCTCCATCCGGGTTCCCCCTGCCCAGGGCTGGCCTCGCCCAGTGTCAGAACAGCCTCCTCAGAGAGACTCTCCTTAAGTCACTTCCAGGCAAATGGTCCCCCAAATGGATCGAACTCTTGCCCCAGCCCCACATCCCGATTATGACGCATCCCCCAAAATTCCACTTTGGGTCATCTCTGACCATCCTCAAGCTTTTCCCCTCCAAAACCACATCCTTTTTATTTTTTCCTGACTTCACGTGCCCCTTCTTGCTATGATTTTTCCAGCACCTCACCATCTGCTCACACTGGTGACTTAATGAAGGGCAAATAGTCCAATATGACCCCCTAATCACGGAATGCCCGCCCCTCAGGCCAAAAGCCCATCAAGTTAGCTCGAGATAACTTCCTCAGAAACCATGACACCGCCGAGGACTCTCCAAAAGGTGCCACTTCCTTGCTGACCTCTCTCCCGGAATAGAGTGGCTACAAGGGATAGCTAGCTCATGAAACTAAATTCCCCTACTAATTTACGGAAAGTAGAAATCGTCGCCTCAGGACAGTGTGGGTGGCACCGTTTGGGTGTCAAGAGAAAAAGAAACCCTCTACTTGGTAGATGCAAGCCACGCTTGGAGATGAGACTATGGCAAGAAAGCTACACGTGGTGGCCTGAGCAAAATGGTATCGATGAAGCCATTTCAGAACGGACCAGAGCCGCCATCCCAGAGGAAAGGCCTTGCATGTCTTGCGTCTTGAACCCTTGGAATGTTTGACTTGGGCAAAATAAACTTTGCATCGTGTCAGCCCAGTGCTGCCTTCCAAATGACCCCGTGCAGTCCCTAAGAGGAATGTGGACCTCGTGACCACAAGGACTGATGTGTCTGACCCGAGAATACCGTAGATCATTAGCAACAACAGAAATTTCTTCCTTCTACTCATGTAATGGCTTCCTTCCCCCTTCTCGTAAAAACCCATGTTTTCGCTCCATAATCGGAACATTATCTGGGGTTCTGCCTGATTCGGTGCTTCCCCAATAATTATTCTCTGATTCTTTGAGAGGCTTGTTACCGCTCACTTTGGCTTTTTATTTTTAGGTTAACATGACCCACAACTTTCTCAGCGAGAGAGCAACTGCACTCAGCTATTAGTCAATATGCAAATAGCTCAGCCAGAAGAACCTGACTCAAGCTCATCAAATGTCAGTGCTCTGTGGGGCTGTGGCTATTCTTAGGGCTTTGTAGGGCCCTTGGGCCTAACCATCACACAGATCCAATGCTGGAATAATGCCGCTCCAACTCATAATTGCATCATAGGATGAAAAAGCGTAGAAAGTTGGAGAACTCTATTGGAAAAGCTCAGGCCAGCATGCCACTGAGTCTGGGCAGCAAAAGGCCCTCTGGAAGTGATGTCTAAATGACACTCAGCCCCAGACTTCTGTACATCAGACTTCTGTGCTTCAAGCTAACTGGCCCTATAATTGCCTGCACATAAAACCCATCTGCTGACAGGGACTGTGCTCCACAATTTGTCCTGCCCTCGTGGTCAGTCCCCGGGATGCCAAAATATCATCTGTAAGACCTCCCTTAGCCTGTGATATAAACGTGCCCAGAATCTGTGTGTTTTGGAGGAGCTCCTCTGGGGATAAAAGGACAACTACCTGATCTGTTGCAAGGTCACTCAGGCTGGCCTCCTCCAGCCCATGACCAACACTCCGATGAGGTAGTCACATGGGAGGATCACCCACTGCCTGGGTGGCCACTAGTCCAGAGAACATATCACCTTGTTGAAACCTAGCCACTTGTCCCGATGGCCCAAGATGTTAAAATATTCCACAATATTACCCGAATCTTTGGAAGAGATTCCTAGGTCCCAAGATCACTGACCTGTTTTGTGGCTGCACATCCTGTAAGCTTGTGACGATGGCTATGGACTGAATTTGACTATTGCCTGTATGATTATCATAGGATTTGCAACTACGTTCTTTAGACGTGTACTTGCTTGGTTACAACTCCCCTATCCCAGACTTTTAACATATCCGCAACCCAGGCTGCCAACGTCCTGTCCACTGCCTTGTGTCACAGGGTGGACTGTAGTGTAAGCAGCTGACAGTTGGTTTTGTTGTGAGTGCCTGGCTTAGGCTTCTGATTGCTGAGGTGTCCACTTCAACGATGGCTACCTCACAGAGATGAAGAACCAGGCCACCCTCCCCACCCCAAAAGCTTCCTTTGTTTTAGAGATTTCTGATAGACTCAGATAATTGACCATTTGTTTTTCTTTCTCCCGCTTTACATACCATTCTTATGATGATCAAGGACACAGGTGAGTCCAATGGAGTGCAATTAGTTTCTAATGCGATTCCAGGTGCCACATGGGAGCGGAGGGGAGGGAACAAGGAGGAGGGAACATCTCACGCTGGTTGAGGCCAAAAAGGCCTGATACAAATTCGAGGTGCTGCACAGTGCCAGGTTTTTGACTGAGGCAACTTAGCCGGCCCATCACCTGACCTCGATCTCTTCTCATTGTATAGACCGAGCAGAGCCTCTTCGAGGGGTCCTTCTGCTCTGCCCCAGGGCTGCCAGGTTCTTTTCACCAGGCAGGACCCCAGCTGCCACTCATGATGGAAACTACAGCCACCTGGCCCCTGTTATCCCGGGCTCTGGCACATCACCATCAGCCTCAGTCCTGCAGTGCCTCCTACCACTTGCTTGGGCTCAGTCTAGTGGGCACCTCTGATGAACTTCGCCACTGGGCCCCCCCAATCAGCTCCTTCCCTCTTGCTCTGGCAGATGGGTGCAGTCTTCCAGGCCTTCCTGCGAAAGCCACCCATTGGCATTCTTCCTGATCTAGCGCCTCACGCCCACTCTACCCCACCCCTGGCCGAGCCCTTTGATCCCTTCTTCCACCACCTGACACGGCGATGCTGGCATTTCCACCTCACTCAGTGGGCTCCAGGGCCACTTCCAAGCTTCTGAGAGCCATCATGGCAGCATGTGGGCTCGGCGGTCTGGCAAGGGCATTAAAACCTCCATCCTGAGTGAGTGTGCTCCCAAATCAATACACTCTCCCATATCCATTTTAGGTTCTGCCCCAACCGTGATCAAGCACTCTCGAGGTCCAGCCCCCATCATCCTCTCCTGGCCCCGGCCAGCACCTGCTGCCTGGGTCCTGCAGCTCCCTGGGGAAGGAGTCTCTACTCTCTTCCCAGGCCCCACACACCATCATGGCCAGGAGCAGAGTTGGGGCCAATGCTGGGTGTCATTGTCCTGCAGGACTCTGACCTTGTCCTAACAGACCTGTCTAGGGTGAGGGTTTAACCTTTGGATCTTGGCTGCTCTGGGACTCGGTCCTGGACCAGTCTTCGGTGCCTGCGACCGCAGGAGGCGAGAGCCTCTCTGTGGGCAGCTCCCCGGCTTCCGCAGCCAGCTTTCACTTGCCTGTGAATCATTCTCAGCTTTTTCTTTTTCCAAAGACTTGACCGTGCTTAGCAACAGCTGCACCACTTCACCATCCTTATAATTTCTCCCTCCATATTTCTCAACCTCCCGATATCTGGAACCCACTAGTGAGTTCTTTTCCACCAGAATACCACCCCAGTTTGTCAAGTCAGTGGCAGAACTTTTAACAATTCCATCGTTACCTTGTGCCAAGGTCCACGTTCCCTGTACCAACAGTGAAGGGGTCCTTGTTGCCAGCCAGCCAGCAGTCAGTGCTCCAACTCCAGAATCCCAACTAGCATGGGGGAAGTTTATCGGAGAAGCCCCAAGAGATGGACGCAGGGTCAAGCAGAGGGAAAAACAACCTCTTCACTATCCCAAGTTTGGGCTAAGAAACTGGGGCTTTAAAAACCTCACTGCCCAATCAGCCATGTGGACCGCCCAGAAAAGACCCTGATCAAGACGATTCTCTTCAGCTGAGGAAATTTGAAGAGCGGAGGAGGCACAGCATGGGGGCGGTCTGCTGGCAATGCTGGGTACAAGTCATTCCTGGCAGGGCTCATCACAGCCCATCATGGTGCCCAATAGACTGGGTGCAGACGCCGGGTGAGAAGTGACTGTTGAATGGTGTGGCCTTCTCTGGCTGTACACAGTGACTAACTCTTCTGATTGATTCAGATGTTTCAGTTAAGTAGGAAGCAAGTTCACCTACAGACAGAGAAAAGGTGGGAAGAAAAGGTGCATCATGACAAACAAGGTCTAACGGAACAAGAATATGCAGTCCCTTCCCTGGGGGCGGCTGTGGGGGAAGCGTGTCTGGTGCTTAACTGTCCTTTTCAGTATAACACCTAATTCAAAATATTTGGAATAACTTGGGTAGATATGTCTACTTTTTCAACTGTAATTTTTATGAAATTTAAATGCAGCTAAACTACTCCTGATGAAAAATTATCATCATAATTGAGATGTGTTAGAAGTGCAAATTACACTTTGGATTTCAAAGACCGGCATGAGAAAAAGAATGTAAAATATACCATTAATAATTTTAAAACGTCGATTACAAGCTGAAATGATAATATGTGGATATATTGAATGAATTAAAAACAGTGTATTAGTAAAATTCAATCACCTATTTCCTTTGACTTTCTTAGTCAGGCTACCAGATAATTTAAAATCACTTATTTGGCTCACGTTTCTTTGGTGCACAGCACCGGGTTAGAAGCCAGAGGCCAGGCATAGCCATGTGGTCTTCACATTGACCACCAGGTGGCAACCTTATCTCAGGACTGAAGTTTCAGACTCCAGGAGGCTGCCTCGTCCAAGATGGATCATCTCGAAGGAACCCTAAAGAAAAACACCAAGATACAAAGAAAACTAGGAGAAAGACCTGGGAGAGGAGAGAGGAGAGGGGCATTTGAGCTGGAGTTGTGTGTGGTCCTCGCTGTGGGCTCAGCTGTGGGAGGAGAGTAGGAAATGAACCGTGAGAATTCTGTCTGCTTCTCTCCCAGCTCCAGTGCTTTGGGGAAATGGGAGCCTGCGCCAGGCCCATCTATGCTAGCTAGTACAGGTGTCCTCGAAATAAACGGGGTGTGCAGAAGCTCTGTGCGTGTGAGAAGCCAAGGAGGACAGGAAGACCACCTCCGTGGCCCCATCCCAACACCCTCCCACACACATACACACCCCTTCCGGGTGCTGCTGAGCAGGAAATGGGGCCCAGGGCAGTTTCTTGGTGGGACTGGCAGTGAATAGCTGTGATCTTCTGGTACCTAGACCTCTTCCACTGCCTCCCACTCCTGAGCTCAAGGGACTGACAGCCGCTAGGGACTCTGACCTCTCTCCATGTGTGTTGCAGGACTTAGTACTCAATGCCTCTGTGGGAATATGCACTCATAGGCAAAAATAATGAGAATTCTGAGGGCCTCAGTTGCTTCAGCAGAAATTCACATATTGGAGCTTCAATAAGAAAAATAATTACAATGGATCAAAACCCTCAAATATATTTAAATCCATGAGTACCTAATGATTCTCAAAAACAAAAATGAAGTTAATAGGGTCACCTTTGGGAAAGGATAGAGAACAAATTCATTATTTTAAAAAATCGGTAAAAGAAGAAAACATTTTTAAAAACCTGTAAAAGAAAAAGAAGCATATACTCTCTGCATGAACAGTACCACCGGGTAATTGAATGATAGATAGAGAATTATCTCTCTAAAAGTATTCCAGATGATAAATGAAAAAGCAATGTTAAAATTAAGTTACCACCACTTTGCAAGCCCTCCAAGAACTGATGCATCCAGGCATGAGCATCAAAATCATCTGACCTCAGAAAAAGAGAGCCAGCCAGTCCTGACAGCTCCTGATGAAGAACACAGCTCCACCTACAGTCTGGTGGAACAGATTGAACCTGAGTCTGATCAAGCCTCCGGATGTAACTGACTAATCTCAGAAAACACAGGGGACAAGGCGGTAGCTGAAAGGACAGTGGTGCCAACCTCAGGGTCTGGATTGATATGTCCCAAGCTATGCTGTTTTGCGCGTGTACCATGTGTCCGGGGTCCTGGGGTCTGAGGCAGAGAAAGGTGGAGATAGGATGCTCACTCCATGGCACTGGGTGTGGGGAGCTAAAGGCAGAGGTGCCTGGAGCATGTGGTGGAGGGAGAAATACATGACTACGCTATCTTGGTCTCAGTGCCAACCCTTAAGGGCTATGGACTGCATAGCAAGGCCAGGGACTCCTGCCTTCTAGAAAGCTCCATGGGCCAAAGCAGGCCCAAGCAAATAGGACCTGGATTCTACCCCACGGGGAAGTCCTGAGCGGGAAAGCTGAGATAAAAGACAGCTTCCTGAGGACACGGGGCTTGCGGGGAATACCTGTTCCCCTGGAGACAGAGTGGTCACATTGCCCCCTGGTGGCTAACATGGAAACTGCAGCCCCGCATCCCCTAGGGCCGAGCCCGCGCGCGTGCGCACACACACCCCCACCCCAACCCCCCACCTCCCCCACACAAAAACGTGCAGTCAGTGTTTCTGTAGCGATGCCTTTAATGGGAACACTCAAAGTTGGGACGGTAGGGACCATAGGTTCAGTTAGCAGCCAGGATCTTCTGGACCCAGGGTATGAGCTCCGTGACGCGGGCGTACACTCCAGGTGTGGAGGTGGAGCAGGTGCTACTGCCCCAGGACACGATGCCCACCAGGGTCCAGGATTCGTCCTTCCGGCAGACCAGGGGGCCGCCAGAGTCACCCTGCAAGAGGAAAAAGATGAAAGAGGTTGCCAGGGCCCTAGTGTGCCCCGACCCGGCCGAGTCCAGGGGGCGTGCGGAGAAGTGACAAGTGCGGGCTCAGTGGCCTTGCATGAGAAACGTGGTTCTGGGCTATGTGGCAGCCCCGTCTCTGCCACCTGCTCCGAGAGGGCCTGGGGCAGGTGGCTTACGCTCTCAGCCCGGCCATCATGAGTAAAATGGGCTGCAAACGTCCAGCTCACAGGGTCGGTGACAGATTAAACACCCCTGGGAAGCCCCGCGCCACATCCGGCCCTCACGAGGCATCTGCTAGTGCTGGTCCTCGATTTCGCGGGGGCAGCGAGCAAGGAGTGAGGTTAAGCAGACGGTGACAGAGAGGAGCGGGCCTCCTGGCCTGGCCCGGGTGGGCCGAGGTCAGTGAGGGTGGCAGGGCGGCCGGAGAGAGACCACACCTTGCAGGAGGAGACGCCGCTGGCGCCGGCGCAGACCATCACGTCGCTGATCTTGCTGCCCCAGAACGTCTTGCATTCGGCGTTGGACAGGAGGGGCAGGGCCGCCTGCTGCAGCTTGTCGGGGGTCTTGTTGGCTGGAGGGACAGAGGGGTGGGGTCAGTG
>NW_011889160.1:568521-569722 GCF_000151845.1 Pteropus vampyrus
GCCAGCTTCAGCAGGGTGATGTCGTTGCGGACGGTGAGCATGTTGAACTTGGGGTTCTTGAAAACCTGTGGGGCGAGGCCAGAACTGCAAAGTGAGGCCCTGGCATAAATCAGCGACCCGCAGCTGTCAAGGAGAGAAACTCCTCTGCCGATGACCCATTCAGGGCGAGGAGACCCTGACCGGCCGCGAGCATTCTGAGGCCCAGTGCCGGGTCTGCAGGCTCCCCTCCCTCCTGCCCCTGTCCCAGCCCCTCGGCCGAGCTTCCCCGGCCAGTGCGGCAGGGCCTGGACATACCTTGGCGATCTTCAGGACCTGGACATTCTCCTCATCCGAGCCCTGGTCAAACTCCCCAGCCACGACCAGGTGGGAGGTCCTATGGGAAGCACGTGGGGCTTTAAGGACCTGGAACATGCCCTGGTCCCTTTGCCCCCCCAAACTAGAGCTAGAAGCAGAGCCCTGAGCCTGCCCGGGCCCTCACCTGACCCCACAGTGGGCAGCGGTCACCACCCAGTCCTCGCTGATGAGGGAGCCCCCGCAGAAGTGGAAGCCGGTGCTGTCCTGGGGGAACATGGCAGGGTTGGTGCTGGCTGGACACCGGCAGCTCCCAGCGGGCTCACCACCCAGTGTGTCCCCGACTCGTGCAGAATCCCCCCCTCACCTGCAGGGACACCTGCCAGGGCCAGGAGCCGGGGATGGCGTCCTCCCCATTGACGATCCTGGACAGGCCACTCAGCACGGGTTGGATGGCGGGGACCCCGCAGCCTGGGGAGTCGGGCAGGAAGAAGGGCTGAGGCAGGAGGCATCTGCAGGAATCTCGATTTCCCCCTCAGCCCGCCCAGGCCAGCACAGGACCCCACTGCCACACCCACTGCTCCTCTCAGAACCTCCTCCAGGCACCCTCCAACCTTCGGCTCAGGGATCTCCCCTCCACGCAGCCTGCTGACCCGTCACCCTTCCAAGGATGCAGAGGGTCGTCCTGCCCAAAAAAGCAGAAATCAGACTGCCTGGCTTGAGTCCTCTCAGACCAATTGCTGAAGCTCCATTGCTTATTTTTCTCAGTAAACCGGGGAGCAAAGGATGCTAAGTCACAGGCCAAAGCTCACCCGCCAGGTTGGTGGGGTGAGGGGCGTGCGGAATTAAAATCTGATAGGCCAAGTGCACGGGGAATCCGGACCTCATGACACCAGCGAGGGGAGTGTGA
>NW_011889160.1:569772-576230 GCF_000151845.1 Pteropus vampyrus
GGAAGAAGGGCTGAGGCAGGAGGCATCTGCAGGAATCTCGATTTCCCCCTCAGCCCGCCCAGGCCAGCACAGGACCCCACTGCCACACCCACTGCTCCTCTCAGAACCTCCTCCAGGCACCCTCCAACCTTCGGCTCAGGGATCTCCCCTCCACGCCGCCTGCTGACCCGTCACCCTTCCAAGGATGCAGAGGGTCGTCCTGCCCAAAAAAGCAGAAATCAGACTGCCTGGCTTGAATCCTCTCAGACCAATCGCTGAAGCTCCATTGCTTATTTTTCTCAGTAAACCCGGGAGCAAAGGATGCTAAGTCACAGGCCAAAGCTCACCCGCCAGGTTGGTGGGGTGAGGGGCGTGCGGAATTAAAATCTGATAGGCCAAGTGCACGGGGAATCCGGACCTCATGACACCAGCGAGGGGAGTGTGACAGCTGGGCCCGTGCTGGATTCTCTGCTCCGGAGATTTCAGGAACTATTCTTTGTGCAAGGTTGTAGTGTCTTAATTAGTTAGTAAATGAGAACTTCGATTCCACAGCATGAAAGGACACACTGAGGAAACGGGAAACAAAGGACTCAAACGGTCACAGAAGAATGAGAAAGGATGCGTATTTCATGTGTCTGTGATGCATTCGGTGGGTCAGGACAGAGGAATTCTCAGCCCCCTGTGCTCGGGTGTCACAGTGGGACAAGGAAAGAAAGTCAGGCTTGTACAGGCCCCGTGACCAGCCAGGCTGCCTCGAGGGTCACACAGGCCTGGCCACCTGCCCCTCCTGCTCCTGGGAACAGGGAGGGGGACCAGCCACTCACGAAGATTATCACCAAAACGTACGTCATCATAATGATCTATTTTCTTGTAACAGCAAAAAAGATTAGAACTGAACTGTCATGTATTTACACAGCTGAGTACTTGTTAAATGGGCTGGGTCATCGATGGGGATAAATCTAAAACATGGTGTGGGTGGGAAAAGGCAAACAATATCATGCTGTTTATGTAAGCTTTTACAAGGGTTATACATTGTTTATGGAGTTATAAATATGTAGTAAATTGGTTAAAAAATTCCCAAAATAACAAAAAACCTTGCACAGAAATGATACACAGCAAGTTCAGAAGAGAGGTCACCTTCTAAGGGGAGGAAGGGAGGGCAGAGGGGAGCTTTAGTTGAATCTATTTTGATTGAAAAGAAATACCTCAAGCAAATCTGCAAAAATGTAACATTTGTTAAACCCTGATGATCACTGAGTTGTATAATTTTCTGTATTTGTTACAATTCTTTTTTTTAAATAGAAAATAAAACTTTAGCAAGTACCCGGCACAAAATAAAACACTCAGCTGGAGGCCTTGGGAGGTGTCTGCGACCACACTCTGCCCACAGCACCTTGCCCGGGCCGCTTCTGGGGCCTCAGGCCTCAGCCGGGCTCAGACTGGTCTTTTCCACTTTCCACCCGCCTGGCGCAGCGCACGAGGCTCAGAAAGCTCTCCAAGGACCCCTCTCCTCCCTGCAGCCTCAGCTTGCCTGTCTGGACACGAGGCCTGTGGGTACCGGGAAGGGGCCTCAGAGCTTCCTTTTGGCCAGGCCCCGGGGCCCACTTCAGACAGAGCCCCTCTGGTGAGGCCTGGCTGCAGGGCCACTGGGGGCTCAGGGACCTCCTCCCCACCTCCTCACAGACCTGGCTGCCCTGACACTCACCGAAGGCGGCCCCCACGAGGGTGAAGCAGGAGAGGAACCAGAGAAAGGTCATGTTGCTGCAGTCAGGGAGATGTGGGGTGACTTCCGTGAGGGCCCCTATTATAGCCCCTGGAACCCCCAAAAGCCCGCCCAGTGCCCCTGGCCCTGCCCTGTCAGAGGAGCCTGAGAGCCACCCTCCCTGTTATTCAGGGACCTTCAGCAATAAGTGGGGGCCCAGCGCCTCTCACAGCCCAGCCTGGCTCTTAGCCCGGGCCACCCCAGCCCCTGAGAAAAGGGCAGCTGCCCTGGCCCAACGTCATCCAGAAGACTTGGCAATGCCAGGCAGTCCAAGGGCACTGCAGCAAGGCCAGCACCCAGGCTGGGAGCCCAGGCCCCGCAGAGCCCAGCTCTGTGCGGTCTTTGCCAGGAAGCGGGTACGGGGGGCTCCGCCATACCCAGTGCAACAGGGAGGGTCCTCAGCTCCTAATTCCAGGGGATTTCACCATGGGATCGAAGAATTAAAAGAATCCCGGCTGGCCGTTATTGGGAGGCCTCCAGCCCTATGAAGATAGGCTGCCGGTTCTCAGCAAGGAGCATGTTCAATGTATTACTCCTCAGAAAGTAAAGTATTATAAGGGTATTCTGGATTATCCAGAGGGTTGCCTCGAAACCAGCCCAGCCAAGCAACTTCAGAGTGGGTGTGAGGGCGTGTGTGGGCCCGAGGGGGTCACCCGTGGTGGCTGCCAACAGGTTGGCACACACGCTGACAGGCCACCCCATGTCTACTGTTGGGCTCACCTTAATTCTCTTTTTCTGTGATACTTCACAATTTAAGAAACTAGTCATTGCGTAAAGGTTTTGTTTCTTATAAAATGGGGCTTCGATTCTACACCATTAAAGGATTCTACACATTGAGGAAATAGAAACAATGTAATTGTCACAGAACGATGAGAAAAGGACCAGTGATGCTTCTGAACCACGTAGAGGCTGAATGACTTCTCAGCATCTGTGCACAGGCTCCTTCTCTCCCCTGGGCCAGGCCCTGGTCTGGATGCCAGGTCACTCACAAGACCAGAGCACACGCGCCCCTGCCCTCATGGGGACCAGGCCCTAAGGACACAGACAGATGCTAAACAAATAAGAATATAATGCTTAAAGTCCCGTGATCCCCAGAACTGGAATGGGGAACACTGCCCTGGATAGTCCAGTGTGGGCCTCACTGATGAGACAGTTTGAAAAAAAAAAAAAATGCACCAGGCGAACCGAATCTTCTTCCAACACCTCTGGGGCCCTGCGGTCAGTAGGCCATGGTCACCTAGGGAGATGGGGGTCAGAGTGAGCAGGACAGTGGCCCTGGTCTTCATTTGAACCTGACTGGATTTGAAGTTTTCTCTTTGTAAATTTAGTTTTGTTTTACAGTTGTGTTCTCATCAGGGGGATATTCAAAATGTTTAATTAATTACCCAGCATTTCTGACCAGTGTGAACAGTGGCCATGGCTGGGACAGGCTGTGGGGAAGGGCTGAGGCAGCCAAATTTGAGGGACATAGAGGGCGGGGCCAGCAGCTATTTAGTAACGGGGTCTGAAACATTTTTGATGTTTTAACGGGCTGTGTGGTCACCTAGGGTTGTCCTGGCTGATTGTCAGCCTTGGCTTTGAGCAGAAGGAATCCGTATTTAAATTCCAGTCCAAGGTAATTTATTGCAGTATTAACATTCACTCGTTTCAAGCAGGCAGCCAAGCCATTTGCATTCTCCTTGACACGAGGATTTTTCCAGAGCAGAAAACAAAGGGCTCGAAGTCGCTGGCTCTGAGGGTCTGCCGTGCACGCGAACTCCCAGCCAACTTCAGATGAGGGAAATGGCCACGGACGTCTACACCTGGTCTGCGAGGAGGCTTGCGTGTATTTGCTGAGATGGTTTCTCCTTTGAGCAATGCCTTTCGGCCCCAACCTCTGCCCTGTTCAAGCAGACCATGAGAGGAATGCCGCCCAGAAACAGGGCGACCATTTGCTACAGAGCGATAGCCTTTGCTGCTTCCCTAAAGCCATCACCTCCTTTTTGTCCACACAGAGGGTTCCCACGGAGGACCATCCCACTCAGCTCTCAGCAGGGAGACCTCTGACTAACATAAGCCAGTGGAAACAAACAGGGGTGAGGAGAACCCCACTTTGGCGGCCTTGTGGGGATGTGGTGCTTGACGCTTCGGCCGCCATCTTGAGACCCGGAGAAGAAAGACAGAGATTCTGACCTCGAGGTACCCCAACACTGAATCGCACACCTCCACATCTCTGCTTGTGTGTACTCTTGTGAGAAAAGCGAATCCCTATTGTTGGGCCACTGCCAGCCATGTATTTTATTACAAAAAGCATCTTAAGTAATACAAAATAATCATAAGGATGGTGCTCTCTGCCTTCCATTTCCACTCCATCCTTCTCCACTTTATGGGCCTCAAGCAGCCTGGCCCTCAGAGATGAGACGGCATGACAGCTTCCCAGGCTCGCTGGCTTCCTGTCGGGGGTCGGCCTAGGGGAGGCCCCCGTGGAAGCAGGACCTGGAGAGGGGGTGGGAGAGAGAAGTCGGGCATTTACTCGGTTTCCCTCGGAGAGGCTGCTGTGGGTTGGCTGCCTCCCACGACAGAGGCCTCGGCTCCTTTCAGGCAGCGCCCTCTGTACAGCTGGATTCCATAACTGGATTCCATAACTGCTCCCCCCTTGTCCCTTCAGCTCTAGGTGCATCCCCATCGTTGCTAGAACCCTGTGCACCTCACCATCCTTTGCTGGTTTCCCTAAACCCCGCCAGCATCTTTGTAACAACTCCCTTTATTAAAACTCCTCAAATAACCCAGTGTGGCTGTGCCATCTGTTTACAGGCAGGACCATGACTAATACAGTAATTGTGGCCCCAGGACCACTGAACATGGAATTCTGGGATTGGGCTGCTCACACACTGGAAGAGTCAAGGAGAACCTCTTTGCCAGAGAAGATGAAACCCTGGTGGCCCATGGCACACGGCTGCATCACAATTACTTGAATTCACGTGAAGGTGGCAGAGGCTGAAATGCAGGTGGGAACAGGCACTGGAGGTTCCTACAGCATCAGTGGAGATCATAAATATTGCGGAGTCATACAAATGGCCAAAGAGCACATCAACAGATGATCAAAACCACCAGTCATTAGGGAAATGCAAATCAAAACCTCAGTGAAGTATCACTTTACACCCATTAGGGTGTCTAATATAAACAAAACCCCCAAAAAATAAGAAGAAGAAGAACTGGCAAGGATGTGGAGAAACTTGCGCACTGTTGGGATCGTAAAACGGTGCCATCGCTATAGGAAAGAGTATGGCGGTTCCCCCCAAAATTAAAAATAGATTCACCAGATGATCCCGCAATTCCACTTCTGGGTAAATATCCAAAAGAATGAAAAGCGGGGTCTCAAAGAGATATTTGTACACCCATATTCATAGTCCCGGGGAGGCCTCGGGATGGGGAACAAACGGCCAGCTGTGGCAACGGGACACAGGAAGTTCAGCAAGCAGGGGACGGATGTGTGGACACCCAAGGAGAGCCAAGGACCAGCCCTCCTCCCCATGCTGGGCTCATCGCCAGCCAAGGAGGACGAGGTTACCCTCCACGGGCTGAGATTTGGTTTTAGGCTTCTGAATAAATGATCGAAATAGAAATTATGTTCTCTCACAGAAAAATAAAGAAAACTACATTTCTCGCATGCCTGTGTTTAGAGTTAAGAGTCACCTCATTACAAGGAGCAAAAGAGGGTGGGATTGGGAGCGGGGCGACAGCCTAAATGCTCCGGCGGGAGAATGGGTGCGGGAATTGCAGTGCACTTATGAAACAGCACTCAGATAGAAAGGAGCACGCTGCTGAGACACACACGCGGGAACACAAGCGCATTGTAAAATCACGCGGCTGAGCAAAAGAACCCAGATACAAAGACGGCATACTGTGTGGTTCTGTTTATATACATTTCTAGACAGGCAAAACTAATATACACTAGAAGACATCAGAACAGTGGTTGCTGGTCGCCTCTGGGGAGGGGTAGATGGAAAGAGGTATGAGGGACCTTTCCGGAGTGATGGCATTATTTTAAACCTCGGCGGTGGCGTTTGTTACACTGTGGTATGTATATAAGTCAAACTTCATCCCTCTGTTCACTTAAGAACTGTGCATTTCACCACCTGTAATTAATTCTTCAATATATCTTATTTTTAATTCTTTTTCTTTTTTAAAGAGGGTTGGGATGTGACCCCCTTAGCTGCAGGACTTCAAGGGGAATTGCTCTCTCATAAGCAGACTGACACCTGAGTGCTGGCCCTCGAAGAAGATGCAGGTCTTAGAGGTGCGGGTCGCAGAGGCACGCACGCACACTGCCCCGCAACCCTCAGCAATTCCTGTAAGGAGCTGTGTGCAGGGACTGACTCCGCTGTGTGCCTCCTGCCTCCAGCAAAGCTTTTCCCCTAAACCCAGGCCACCTGGGGCAGTGCTGCCCTCGGACGCCCTTGCCTGTTTGCACGGAAATCGGGTCATCTGAATCAATTTCGTCGAGTTACAACTTTTCCTGGGCTTGCGTCAGCATTGCCCATTAAACATACCAGACCTCACATACCTGCAATGAGGTAACCAAGTGCAGAATTAAGGTTTTCTGGAATGTCAGACAACTCGCGAACAGGGCCATACCTGCTTCCTGGGAGTTTGTATGAGCAGGGATGGGTGGGCTCCAGGAGCTTGGGAGAAGAGGCAGGGTTCCAAACCCTGGGACAGAAATATCAGCGAAAAA
>NW_011889160.1:578153-579092 GCF_000151845.1 Pteropus vampyrus
TGGGGAGCCCCAGGCAGGCGTCACCTCCCTGAACACGGCTCCGTGTCCTTCCTTTGGCTTCTGTCCTGCTTCACACTCCTAGGCACTGGCTTCGGTGAACGCCAGGGCAGGCGGAGGCCCAGAAGCCTATCTTCCCAACCCTGAGGCCAACAAGGCACCCAGGGATTACTATTTCCAGTTCAACCATGCATGACGGTGTGAGCCTGAGCAATTCCCTCCCGCTTTGAGCCTCGCCAGCCCCATCTCTACAGTGGGGCCACCAGGAGGATTGGATCAGACCAGCCAGTGTGATCCAGGCCCCTGGGGAGGAGGTAGATGATTCTGAGGCTGTCCTGAGGCCTCAACCCTGTGCAGGGATGGGGAAGACAGGTTCAGAGGGACATGGAGTTCTCTGAACAGTTAGTGGCTCCTAAACAACAGTGAGCAGGTGGGCAGGTGTGGCTCAGCCCCGACCAGCCTTTCTGGGCCCTCAAACCCAGCACTTTTAAACGTGGGTTCGCTGAGTGCTTCTGATGTGCGAGGAACAGAACACATTCCTGCTTGGCCGGCTAACTCATCATAGGTCCTTATACCAGCTCTTTGAGGTTAGCAACTATATGATTCCCATTTGGCTGGTAGGAAAACTGAGACTCAGAGTGATTAAACTAGGCAGTGATGGGGCCGGGTTCAAACCCACAGCATCCAGCCACCCCGTCCAGGTTTAGGTTTAGGTCCTGCACTGTCTCAGACTCAGCCTACGGGGCTGGTGTAGGCAGAAGCACAGAGCAGACTGAGTTGTCCCTGGGGAATTCCTGGGGCCCTGGGACCTGGGGAAAAGGCACAGAGTCGACCTTGGCCTCCAAAACTCACCCCACACTCCTATCCCAGGCTGCGGGGTCCCCGCCATCCAATCCATGCTAAGTGGCCTGTCCAGGATTGTCAATGGGGAGGACGCCGTCC
>NW_011889160.1:582252-602171 GCF_000151845.1 Pteropus vampyrus
ACTCGGCCGGGTCGGGGCACAGTTAGAGCCCTGGCAACCTCTTTCATCTTTTTCCTCTTGCAGGGTGACTCTGGCGGCCCCCTGGTCTGCCGGAAAGATGGATCCTGGACCCTGGTGGGCATCGTGTCCTGAGGCAGTAGCACCCGCTCCACCTCCACACCTGGAGTGTACGCCCACGTCACGGAGCTCATACCCTGGGTCCAGAAGAATCTGGCTGCCATTGAGCCCTTGACCTTGCCCTGGCCATCCTGCTAACCGTCCCCACAGGCCTAAATAAACCAGTGAAAATTATGTTGATGGTCCATCTCCAAGGTCAAGGCCTCCAAGACCTCACTCTGCTCTCTAACTTTGGTCTTCACTGGGCCAATCAGCACGGTCCCGGGGAGGCTCCCCCCTCAGTCCCCCTTCTCCAGGGGGCACAGGCAGATGAAATAGGACCTTGGCCCCCAAATCCCCACATGGTTGCAGGGTCCTCAGGGCCCCATGTCCGGAGCAGCGTCCAGGGGATAAGCCTGCTTTGGCTCAGGAACTGTGGCCCCAGGAACCCTCCTGGGAGCAGCTTCTGGGCTGCCGCACCCAGGCTACACTGGAGACACCGGAGAGGACCGGCCAGGCTCAGGAGCACGAGGCAGCAGCCTCCCCCTGCTGCCCTTTCCTGGCTGCTCCTGTTCAGTTAAAGGACCAGCCAGGTGAGCTGCGGCCCGGGCAGCGGAACTTAGGACACTGAAGGAAATAAACCAGAAGCCCGGGATGAGACTAGGTGGGGCTCTCAGCACCCCAAACCAGACCTGGACGTAACTGCCAGCCCAGACGTCATGGCGAGCTGGATGCACCCCCAGCTTCCTGCAGCCAGTAGCCGACTCTGCCCCACCCTGTCGGCGAGAACCCTCCAGCCTGCTTGCGCTGTCTCCGGCCTCAGGGCCTGGCCGGGCTTGTCTCCCTGGCCCACCCGTTTCCCACAGCCTTGGTTTCTTCTGCTGGGCCCTACTGTTTCTCCACCCTCCCAAGAGGCCACCCGCAGCTTCACCGTGGAACCCTTCAACCCACCCCCAATCTCCTCCCACCCTGGACTCCCACAGGTGAAGACACACCAGCCTTTCCACCCAAGGGCCCTCTCGCGTCTCCCACCTCAAAAGGCTGTTTTTATTTTTAAAGTTTTATTTAAATGTAGACTATTAGTCAATGATTGGAAAATCAATAATGAAAAATAGTTTTTTAGGGTATTCTCCTAGTGCTGAGAAGGAACACGCACAGCTGCACTGGCCCTGGGGGCAGCACCCTTAGGGAGCTGGGGTCATCTCCAGGGGTCACCCAAGGCCTATGGGTCACGGGGCCTTCACGGCTCTGGCCTGGCCCCCTGACCCTCCCTAGGCCCGCCGCGCACTCAGGTGAGACCACCAGCCTCTCCTTGGCCTAGGCTCGCAGGGCTTGGCTTAGACTCTTCTGAGGAGGCATCGTCCCGCATCCTGCCCCGTCATAAATATGTACAGATCCCTGGACAGTCTGGGGCACCAGGCCTGGGTGGAGCTGGGGCTGCCTGTCCCCACGCCTGTGGCACTACGACTCTCGGGGTGAGTGCGCAGGGCAGTTTGGACCTCCCCTGACATCCATCCCTCTGGTCACTGGTTCTCAGGCAGCTGCCAACTGGCCCAGGACCCGGCGGAATTGCTGGGTGCTGTGGCCCAGCTCCCTGACCCTGTCCACCATGTCCTGGGCGGCGGTGGGCGATGGGTACTGCAAGGCAGCAGCCTTGGTGGTGGCCACGATGCCACGCAGGAGGTCGCACAGAAGATTGCTGTAGTGAGTCACCTGGCTGCGCACGTCAGCGGCCTTGGCCTGTCGCGACAGTGTGTCCCCAATGAACACCAGCTTGTGGGCGCTGAGGATGACGAACTTGCTGTGTGCCACGAAGATCTTGGGTGGCTGGTTGGTGGCCACGGCGGTAAAGAAGGCGTCCACCGCGTTGGTCAGCGTGGTCAGGTTTGCCTCACACTGCTCCAGGTAGAAGAGCAGCAGCTGCCGATCCGACGGCCCCAGGCCGCCTGTCCGCCCCGGGGCCAGGGCCTGGGCCGTGGTCCAGTTGGTCAAGTCGTGGTCTATGGGTCGTGACACCTCCTGCTCCAGCCGCTCAAACTGCTTCAGCTGGGGAGACGGAAGGCACAGTGAAAACCAGAGCCACAGAGCAAGAAGGGGTAAAAAGGAAATCCTCCTACAATGAGACAGCACTGAGTCAGCGGCCGTGGGGAACAGAGCCCCAGTCCTGCTGGCGGAGCAGGTGTCCTTCCCAAGTAACTTCTTTACCAATCTCATTAGTGAGTCTGTTTATAGAACATGTTTGAAATGATAAAACAATAGAAACGGAGAACAAGCGAGCGGTCGCGGGGGTGAGGGGCCTCCACCTCCCCGCCTGAGCGCTGTTCTCTAGTCACTCAAGATGCATCGGGGGAAACTGGGTGAAGGGTACACAGGACTGCTCTGTGCTCTTTGCAACTTCCCGTGAATCTATAAATATTTACAACTGAAAAGTTAAAAAAAAACAAAAAAACATTTTCATCTTTCCACAATGTAAAAAGATTCAAATATACCAAACAGAGAAAAAGGTAGCCATCACTTGAGATCTCATGCGCCCAGAAATAATCTGTTAAAATTCTGGTACACTGTCTTTTAGAACTACAAACTAAAGTACTGGCAGATGAAATATAAAATCTTTGAAATGATTTGTGGGGGACGAGGGGCCAGCTAAAACAGGACTATTGTGCTGAGAATGACTAGGGCTAAGTTAACGGTACCTGGGGGACAATTTTCTCCAATTTTATAAATGTATTAAATTTTTCATAATAAAAATTTTAAACAAAAGAAAAAAGGTCATGGTATTTGTAAAAGTTCAGAAAACAAAAGTTCACACAAAAAACTGGTGAATATTCAAGACATTTCTTTTAGTCACGAATTTCCTTTTTAATTAGAAAACTGGAACCACTACTTGGTTTTATTGCCTACTTTCAGCGCCCCACGTCAGGTCACACTCACTCCACGCCAGTGAGCATGCTCAGCAGCATGCAGGGAGCGGACGCTGGCAGCAGCCCTCACCTGGGAGCCACCGGTGTGGCCAGGAGTCCTCATCAGAGCTGGTTCTGACCAGAGGATCGAGTGGCTATGACTGGCTGTGCACAGACTCAGGGACAGACAAGTTCTGTTCTACACAGAAGGTCAAAACCAACTGGCAAAACCAACATGAAACTTAACATTTAAAACCCTCTGACCGAACTCACCAGTCGGTTCTCTTGTCTAATGAGAGAATACACTCATTTTTGTTTTGAATTCTTGTCTTTTTCATTCTTTGACAATTCGAAATAGCTACATAATATTCTAATGTACAAATGTGCATATTTTATTCAACCGATGCTCCACTATTAGACATTGTGGGCGGGGGTCTAAAATTTTCTCATATGGAAATAGAGCAATAAACATCCTTGTCAATACATTTTATGTATCTGTATTTTACTTGTACTTTATATGTCCCTGGCTTAGGAACTCTAGATCTTTAGAGTTTTTCATACATATTCCTACCTTTTTTCCCCAGCTTCTAGTAATTTCTCGAAGTGATCAATCAGATACGTGATGAAATTTATATTCAGCATAGCACTGTTTACAAAAGAAACCCTGGGAATGAGCTAAATGTCCACTGACAGGGGACTGATTAAATGAATGCTGGAAAAATCCAGAGGAAGGAAACAAGGGAAACGTACGTGCCGCTTCCTGAATTAGTGGGGCTTCCACATGTTATATAATTGTTAACATTTATTCCTTTACTGCCTGTGTTCTATGTGCCAAGAACCTCCTAAGTTTCGTACTTTTTTTTACTCATTTAATTCTCACACCAACTCTGGGATGGATACAATTATGACCCCTGCTTTACGGCTGGGGAAACGGGCTTTGAAAAATGCATGCCTTGTCCCAGGCCTCAGGGCAGAGCCAGCGGGCTATGTCACCCTTCCCTATGCCCAGGGGAGGGTGGGGTGAGGGAAATCTGATGGGTGACATTTCCAGGTTTAGTTTGCGCTAGTCTACATTTTAATTTTTATTATCTTCATAATCAAAACAAAATGCCCTTAGTTTTTATTTTTTACTACCCTTTCAAATGATCCAAAATATGAAGGAAACTATGCCTGCAGATAAACACAGCAATACCATGTATAACAAGGAAGAATGGGTATAACATAAATGTTCAACAATAACATGTTTTGTGGCCTTTAAAAGTAACTTATGAGGAATGTTTAATGCCATGGAAAAATGTGTGTGATAAAAGTAGCCATAACTGTTCACAAAGTATCATTCCAAATGCCTCTGTGTGTTCGTGGCTTCATCTCCCTGCTTTTTCACATCTTTTTGTATGTGAGCTCTAAAAGTCTACCATGATTGCTCTTATAATAACTTAACATCAACCCAACAAACACACGGAGACCGTCATGCGGTGGACTGGGGACTGGCTGAGCAGGGAGGGCCCTGGGAGGCTCAGCTCTGGAGACAGGCCCCGAGGGATGGCTTCTCTAACAGACGAGAGGCCTGGGCTGGGAGAAGCTGGTGACCCTTAGCGTCCTCACCTGCTGCAGCTCCAGCTGGCCCTTCCCCTGCCGCATGATGTTGCCCTTTTCCAACAGCTCCTTCTGGGTCTTCTCAAACTCTTCCTTCCCCTGGAGGGGAGACAGGACTGGGCTGAGCTAGAAGCCCCACAGGCCTGGTGGGTCCCGGTGTGGGGCGAGTGGCCACCAGGTGGCGCTGCACACCGTGCCCAGGCTCATAACTGCAGCCACCAGGGCCCGGGCGGCGGCAGCTTCTTGAGGAAGCGGCTCTCCTGGGCCTCCTCCGCCTCCAGCCAGCCCAGGAAGGGGTTGGGCATACTCCATGTGCCATGGCCATCCTCCCTGCCCCGGTTCCTACGTCAGGAATCACATCCACGCCCTAGGCATACAGGGCCTGCTCACCTGCCCCTGACCACTGGGCCTTGGCACTGCCAGCTCTCAGCCTGGAACGCTAAGCCTTCCGGCTGGCGCCCAGCTCTCTGCTCAGAGACACCCCCTACCCCACCTTCCCATCACCTTGTTTATTTCCCCCACGCCCAGAAGTGTCCTTGTCTTTGCTTGTCCTTCAGAATCCATTTCCCAAACAGAACAGCGCCACCTCCGCCCTGGTGACCGGAAAGGCTCAACTCCTGCAGGCTCTGGGGAGCTTTTCCCGCAGGACCCGACGACACAAATGCGCTGCCCGAAGGCCTGAGCGGGAGAGCGGCGGGCGGCCAGGGGCCAGCTGGCCTGAGAGTCAGAGTGAGAGGCGAGCACAGGGCTCACCAAGCCCTGCTGGGGCCAAAGCTCCCTCTGGCCACAAGAGCCCTCTGTTGTGGGGGTGCTGAGGGTCCCACGACAGGGGTGAAAAATCAGCTCGAGGAGGGCCGGGGAGCCGGGGCGGGGTGGGCACCCACCTGCAGGTGGACGTAGTCGTAATCTTCCATCCAGCCCCCCTCGCTGTTCTCGTACTGCCCGTCCGGCGAGTCCTGGGAGGTGAACTTGGGGGGTGAGGGCAGGGGCCGAGACTGGATGCTGCTGGCCTTGTCGGTGGGGTTGGGGTGCAGGGGGCCGCCCCCCTCGGGCCCTGAGACAGGGGCCTTGGTCCGTCTGAAGAGCAGCGAGGCATTGCCATGCAAGAAGGAAGCCAGCTGCTTGGCGTCCTCGGGCACAGCCCGTGAGCAGGCCACCAAGCGGTCTAGGTCTTCAGGAGTGGCCCCGGGGCCACCCCGGGCACTGTCGAAGGTCTGACCGTGGGCCACCAACGTCTGGTACACGTCCTCCATCTTCTGCAGTTGCCGGCTAAGCTTGGCATGCAGCGTGCGGTCAGAAGTGTGGGCAGCATTGCCCACAGCGCTGCGGGCAAACTCCAGCAGCTCATGGACGGCCCCCTGGACAGCAGTCACGGCAGCCCGCAGGTCCTGCACTGGGGCCTCCTGAGGCTCGGCAGTGCTGCGCCAGCCCCCGCACCCACCAGCACTGCCCGCCACGTCCAAGAGGTGGGCTACGGTGGCACTCACACCCTGCTGCAGCCGGCCCAGAGCCTCCACAGCCACCTCCAGCTCCAGGGGCTCGCGGCCCGCGACCGCCGTCTCCAGGGAGGAGGCGGACTGGCTGCTGCGTGTGCTACCCGTGCTGGAGGCTGACAGGCGCTTGCCATCGGCCGGGGCCTCTCGCTCGGCTGGCGGGGGCACCGCGTACACACCGTCATCGGCCACACTGCTGTCAGCTGCCTCAGGAGGAAGAAGCCGCTCACGGGGCACATCGTAGAGGGTGCCGGGGCCAGGCCGTCGCAAGCCAGGGGGCACATCGTAGAGGTCGGGAGCGGGCGGCGGCACGTCGTACACATCCTCAGCGGGCGGCGAGTCCGGGGGCGGTGTGGCAAGGACCAGCGGGTGGCGGGCTGGGTCAAAGGGCTTGGGCTTGGCGAAGGCAGGGGGCACATCGTAGGTCTCCTCACGCAGCAGTGGGCCATCGGGCATGTCCTTGCTCACTGATGGAGGAACATCATACACCTGGAGGGGCAAAGCGTAGTCAAGGCTGCCTGCTCATCTGCCCACCTGGGAGCCTGGGGGCAGGACCCAGTCACATACAGACACAGCCCAGGGGCACACGTCTGTCACAGTTCTCACCCACAGAGGTTCTGATTACGAGTTCAACTCCGGAGCCAGACCTGAGTTCAAAACCCTAGCTCCACTGATTACTATCTGTGTGACCTAAGGCAGGTGACTCAACCCCTCTGTGCCTGTCTGTTCCCCTGGAAGATGGGAGAACTCCTTCACAGGTTCGTGAGGGTCACATGAGGTGAGTCACTTCGTAACCTCAAACACTGGGTGAGAGATAACTGTCACACCACCACCACCGCCGTCACCACCGCCATCACCACCACTGCCGTCGCCACCGCCACCACCACCGCCGTCACCACTGTCACCGCTGCCACCACCGCCGTCACCACCATCACCGCCGCCACCACCACCGCCACCACCACCACTGCCATCGCCACCACCACCACCACCGCCCCTCATGTATTCTCTACTCTGTGGTAGGTACTTGGCCGAGCTGTCTGTGTGTTACACTCAGAGTGACATATTACTGGTCATCCCCCTTTCGCTCTCAGAAGTGTCTGGGTTTGGATGATAAATTCTGGGTCACTCTGCTGATATCCTGTGTGTTCCTCTCAAGAACCCATGAAGAAGGCCCTCGGAAGGGCCCTTTTACAGGTCAGGAAGCTGAGGCTCTGAGGAAAGTCCACCGCAGAGCGAGTGAGAGGTAGAACCGGGAGTGAGTCAGGTCCCTCGATGCCCCCGGCCCTGGAGACACGGGTCCTCGCTCAGCACACACTCAGTCACAGCCAGAACCGCACGCAGTCAGGCCTCAGCCAGCGAGGCCCCAGCATCCCCCGACTGCTCACCGCATGATGGCTGGATGGTGGCAGGCCCTTCTCCACACTGGGGGGCACGTCATAGACATCCAGCGATGGGTCCCGGCCATTGGGACCCTTGACAGCCATGGGGGGAGTGTCATATACCTGGGGACAGAAAAGGTGCAGTGACAGAGGTGCCAGGGCCACTTGAGGGGATGAAAAGAGCAGACACCCCACAGCCCCAACCCCAGGACCATCCTGCCCTGGCGAGGGCCAAGAAGGCTCAGCTCCCTGAGCAGGGCCAGTCCAAGCCACCCTCACCCCAGTCCCGACACTCACCTCCTGGCTGTACTGGCTGGGAAGCAGCCCCCGAACAGGCGGCACGTCGTAGATGTCCTGGGGCCCGGGGCCCAACAGGTGGCGTGGGATGTCGTACTCATCCTGCTCTGGCTGGGAGGCCTCGAACACATAGCCCTGTCCCATGCGGGTGGGTCCCACCACCTAGGGGCAGACAGCTGTCACCACTGGTCCTGAAAACGAGCCTTCAGGTCCTCAGGGAGCCTCCACGACCCTGTGAAGTGGCCGAGACCCACAAAGGCTGGTGCTCCCCAAGGGTGGGCTCAGAGGCCACTCGGAGTCAGGGGTATTCTCGTCCCTTTGCATTCTCTGCCCTCTCTTCAATGAAATGCAATGCCTGGGGATGCTACGAGCATTTGGCTCTGGCCAGGAAACAGAAGTGGTCCCTACAGCTGGATGACTTGGAAGGTTCCAGAAGAGGGCTCATATGGGCTGACAGAGAAAGGGCCACCGTTGAGTGGGGTACCCCTGCCTGGGGTCACCTCCCAGCTGTACCCTCCTCAGAAAGGTCTGCCAGTAAGGGGCTGTCTTGACTGCAGGAGCCAGCAGCCACCTTTCCGCTCCAGGACAAAGGGAGTTGGTTATGCCAGGCCGTGCCCTCCTCAGGCCCAGAGGAGGCAGGAGATCCCGACGGCCAAGGCCTGAGGCCTCCGAGGAAGTGGTGGCCTGGCAGGGCAGCAAGTGGCACTCCTGCCCCTCTTGTTCCCAGCGTATCTTGGAGAGACTCCTGAGGACAAGCCGATGAGGACGCCCAGACCTCAGGGCCAGTTCTCAGGCAGAAGGCGGGACGAGTGTGAGGGAGTAGCCAAGACTAGAACCAAGACCCCCTCTCCCCACATCCACAGGGCCCTGAGACCACCACTCACCCGAACAGATAACATCAGCCCAGAGAGGCAGCCAGCCCTTTCGCCCCTCCCCGGTGCACCCTGCCCCTGGCCCAGAGTCCAGAGCTGTGCCGCTGCCCACAGCCCCTCACGTCAGCACCAGACCTGGTGGGCAGTGCTGGGCAGGCAGCCTTCTCCCCTGCAGGCACCCGGCCGGTGGGAAGGGCCGGTGGGAGGGGTCAGCCCTGTGGGCGGGGCCGGCAGGATCTAAGCCAGCTCAGGGCAGGCCTCCCCCGCAAGGCTCCCTGCTCTGCTCTTCTCCGACAGAAAGGCCTTTTGTTCCCTAATCAAAGGGGACGTCTGGGACAGGGTTGACTCAGGCCCTCCCCACGCTCATCTCCGGGGGCAGCAGGGCTGGGCAGGGCCTGCCCTTGGGCTCGGTGCCGCCAGGACCCTGTGCCCCTGCTTGCACCCAGCCCCCATGACAGGCAGCCAGCTCTGTACACCCTGCGCCCTGGATAGTGCAGGCAGCATGTGCGCACACTGGGCACCAGGAGCAGCAGAGTGCCCCCCACCAGAAGCACGGGCACCAGAACTTTTCTGATTAGCCTAGGGCTTGGCAGAGCCTCCTGCTCCTGGGCCTCGCAGCACAGCCAGGCAGCGAGCGGCAAGGGCTCGTGGGCAGCAGGCTCTCGCTCTCCACCAGATGCCGGGCACGCCCCCATGGGGTATTCCCCGCCCACAGCACCCCACCCCCAGTACGTCTGGGAGTAGAGTTGGCGGCCCTCCCCAGACTCATCTCCCTCCTCAAGCCCCAGACTTGAGTCTCCTCCAGAGCTATTTTTAGACACTGGAACCTGCCAAGAGCAAGGCTCCCAGGCAGGCAGGCGGGAGCTGGCGGGACGTGGCAGGTTGGCGGGGCCTCGAGGTGAGGCCTGAGGCAGCTCCAGGCCCTGTAAACCTCTGAAAGGCAGGTGGGGACCTAGCTCCATGAAGAGAGGCGTGCACCTGAGCCCCGCTCAGCCTCCCACAGAGGAGTGAGAGCAGGAAGAACAGCTCTGGGGGCCCGACCCCAGGCCCTGGGCTCTGGGCAGTTTGCCACTCCTGCGGCTGAATCAGTGACAGTAAGCAGCCATATTGGCCAGCAAATGTTTTTCTGATAGAAAAAAATAGTAAGGCAGCCGCCAGGGGAAAAAGCTTGTTAGGGAAACGAACTCTCCAGAGAGCTGCTGGCCACTAATCGCAGGCCAGGCTGCCTTGCTCTGCACCTGGGGCTCTGTTAGCAGGACCTGGAGGCCCCCAGGGTGGCAGACCCAGCCAGGGTCTGGGAGGAGACACACATGCTCTTTCACACACACATCTCAACAGCAGATGAGAGAACACATATACCTAGTGTTAGATGCACACCCAAAGACAGACCCGGGCAGGGCAGGGGCCCATCGGGGCGTCTGTAGAGCAGGACTGAGACATGAAGCTAAGGGCTACCAAGACCCACTGTGAAGGGACAGGCCATCTGCCCCATTCTGCCCAGGTGCCCGACCACCTCCAGGCAGTTCAGCTGCCAGTCAAAGGCCAACTGGCCCTGGCACACCCCACCCCATCCCTATCTGGGAGCTCGGTTTCCTCCTCTGGGAAATGGAGCACTACTGGAATGCTGTGGGATGGAACAGGTGACCAACTAACCTCTCATCAGGAGGGGACACACCTGACATGGGTGCTTCTGCCCCCCACCCCATGACACGACACTGTGGGCCTGGGGAGCGGATGGAGCTCCCAGAAGAAAAAGCACTGAGCTCAGCTGTGTCCCGCCTGCTCCTGACCCAGCACCACAGCTGTCCCGTTAGGCGCAGCTGCTGTGCCTGACCCAGAGGCACTCCCCCAAGAGTGACCTCACAGAAACAGCCCCCACTCTGGGGGCCCTACTTCTCCCCTTTTCTTCCTAAAGCTATGTCCCAGCCTAAAGGGTGCTAACACCCAGTGAGGCCCTGACCTCTCGCACCAGGCATTGGACCCCTTCTGACCACCGGCCTCCTCACTCATCCTTCGGTGTCCTAAGTGCCAGGACCCCACCCCGCAACCAAGGTCCTGGCAGGGTTCCTCTTCAGCTCAGCTGACCTCAACCCCTGGAACCAGGAGTCAGTTTCCCAGACTTCTGAGGGGGAAGACGAGGCTTACGAAAGCACAACCTTGAAATGTGGGCACTAAGATGTTTATTGCCCCGCTGTTTGTCACAGAGACGTACGTATGCCATCAGGAACCGCCGAGAGCCTACCCCAACAGGAAGGGACAACAGAGCAAAATCCAGGGCAGTCATCACAGTCATGTTTAGGGACCCAACTAAACGCTTTTGCTATCTGATATTGAATTTACAACCTCAAAATGCAAAACTATGTGTACAAATCTGTGAAAGACTAACAGAGAATATGCTAGACAAAATATGCCAAAATTTCCCAGTTATTACCTCTTGATTGGGGCATCTCATGTCTAGGCTTTTTCATACATTATGCATTTTCTCTGACAAACAAGCATCATTTTCATGATTATGAAATAAAAGCAGATGCAACGGAGGCTCAGGCCAGGAGCCACGAGGCTTCTCAGGCGAGGGCACCTGGGCCCCAGCCAGGTGAGCCCAGAGGCGGGCTGAGAGCAAGCCCTTGACGGGGAGGGAAACAGAACCAACAACCAAAACGTGGGCTTGCATCCACAACCTGGCATGAGGGTCTCCCTGATGCTTCCTGGCCCACAGGGCTTCCACTGCCTGCCTGGCCTCACAGATGCACCAGGTAGACTTGTCCGCAAAGATTCGTGAAGGAAGGGGGTAAGGGAAAGGGTGTGCCTCCCTGGGGTGAGCAGAACATGGAGTGTGTGTGTGTGTGTATGTATGTAGGGGGATGGACCATGGCCTGTCCCAAAGCTTGCTGGCTAGGCACTGCTCCCTGCCACCACCCACAGGACAGGTGCTCCCCTGGCAAGGCTCTGCTCCTCTGACTAAAGCTCTCTTGGGAGCAGCCTTAGTCTGGGCGATCCCAGCCTAGCATGGCACATTTCTGCCACTGGCCCATCTCTGGCCAGGTAGTTGAAGGAGCAGATAGGGCAGGAAGTGGGAGCTACTGATTCAGGGTTCCCTGGTGGCCAGAGTCCATGGAGCCCCACCTTCAGCCAGCCAATGGCCTCTAGCCAGGTCTCCTGGCTGCCAAGCTCTGCCCTGTGGGCAGGAGCAGAGCGACACTGCCTGCTCACCTGCTGCCCAGCTGGCATGGGCAAGTCTCCCACCTCAGCCCTGGGCTGGCTCCGAGGACAGAGGCTCAGTGCTGTGGAGTGAGGACCTACTTGGCCACTGTCTCTGGACACAGGCGGCCCCGGCTTACACATGGAACCTGGGAAGTTGATCCCAGCAGAGCCGAGCTGCTACGCCTGCCACCCCGCCTAGCCCACCAGGGCCTGGGCTGGCAGCGAGGGCCTCCCTGCTGCTGTGGGCGGGCTTTCTCAGGGTCTTCCTGGGTGAGCTGTAATGGCCGAACAGACATGGAGGAGACAGGGAGGAAGAGCTGGGTATGGCTGCTCTGTCTTCCAAGTCTGGGATTTCTGCTTCTGGACCTCAGGAAACTCCGCTCCCCAACTCTCGAAGGGACTTATGCCCCGGAAGACACAAGCCAAGGTGAAGAAATGTTGCTCCTGACTCAGCTCAAAGCAGCCAGTGGGGCCTGGCCTCCCTCTGACTTGCCTCCCTCCTACAGGAAGACGGCCGGCCTGGGGACAGTGGCGGGCACCAGTACAGGGCAGGCCCATGTGGAGCCTAGTGCGGGGTGCAGAGCTTTGACCCCTGGCCCAACATCTGACTGGTAACAGCTCACAACACACTTGAACCAGAGTCTCTCTCAGGGCGACCCTACACTGGCAATCCTAAGGGCAGTGTCCCCCCCACAGGTGCAAGGATCACAAAAAGGTCACCCTTCAGGTGCCCACAGGCCCACTAAAATGCCCCGGAAGAGAAGGGTCAGGTGTCTGCAGAGCCAAGGATGGCCAGAAGATATGCTCCACCCCAACTCCAGGGGCTGGCGCATCCCCCCCGAGGACTCATGGGCGCCCCCAGGTACCAGGCGCTGGCCTCTCCCCTTCGTCCCTTCCTCTTTTCCTGCTGGCCGAATGCAGACATGCTGGCTGGAGCGCACGGGGCAACTGTCCTGGCCCAGAAGACCCACGCCGTGGACGTCAGAGCCGTAAGAGGCAGGGAGCTGTGGCCCGTGATGGGGCAGAGGGGCCGGGGCAGCCCTGTACTGCTCCCCTCAAAACCGAGAAATGTAAGAAAAACCATCTCTCTTTCAATCCATTCTTTGGGGTTTTCAGCCACTCTCTGCCACCTGCGGCACTGCACGTCATACCGGATTTCTCCTCCAAGCGCCGTCCGGCGCTCCCGGCCTGCTTGCCCTGCCCCAGTCTGGGCCCCTGGATGCGCCCCACGCCCTCCACTCTGTGGGCATGATGACCTTACCAGGACATGGGTTAGGCAGGTCATTCCTACTCAAAACGCTCCACCTTCAGGAAGGCATCTGGGTCTTTGGTGGCACCAGACCCCTGGGGTCCTGTCCCCAGCCTGCTGCTCTGGCCTCAAAACCCAAGCCCGGCCTGCCATCTTGGACACAGACTCTCCACACACCCAGGCCTTTGACAGGCTGTCCTCTGCTAGCAACACCCTCCCACTGGGGCATCTGCTGCAGGCGACCTCATGGTCCAAGGCTGGCTTAGACATCTCTCTGGGCTGGCCCATCCTGTCACACCCATCTTCAGCAGCAGGATGAACACACTGCCCAAACACCCGTCTCCCGCCCTAGCCCAGACTGAACACACAGCCGCTGCTGGAGCCCCGGAGAACCCAAGGGTGCTTAGCTGGGCCCTGCGGTGCTCGGACACGGGGGCCTGGGCAAAACCCACCAGGGGGCTGCCCCGCCATGCCAGGGCGGCCTTACCTTTGCCGGCGGCTTCGTCCCCTCCCAGCTGCGTGCGTCCATGGATGGGGGCACCTGGTAGATGTCGTGCCCTATCCCAGCAGAAGGTGGCACCTGGTAAATGTCCTGGGCTGGGCTGCCAGGCCCTGGGGGCACCTGGTAAAGGTCTGGGGCTGGGCTGGGAAATGGGTGATGGGGCATCTGCTTCAAGAATGTGGACGTCTGCTTGGCTGGGGGAGACTGGAACTGTGGGCTGGGCCCAGGGGCTTGGTAGAGGCCCTGTTGAGTCTTACTGGGGGTGGGCACCAGGTAGACGCTGTCGGGCTGGGGTGGGTATGAGGTGGGCAGCATGGACGTGTACTGGGTGGCCGGGTTGTGGAGACCAGGCTGAGGCGGGGCAGAGGGGGCGGGAGGGCCGGGGCCGGGCCCTGCTGGCTTCTTGTCGTGCATGCCCACCAGGATCTTGAGGCGGTTCCCAGGCACGATGCCTTGGCGCCCGTGCAGTGAGCAGAGCCACCAGCCGTCCAGGCCCTGTGTGTCCCGCTCCAGCACCGTCATGATATCACCCTTGCGGAAGGAGAGCTCATCCGGGGACTCAGCCACGTTGTCATAGAGGGCTTTGGCCAGCACGTTCTGGGGAGAGAGGACACAGGTGGGTGTGAGGGCCAGAGGGTATGCGTGGAGAGGCTCAGCACCCGCCCAACTCCCACCCTGCTCCAGGACGTGGGAGGCATCTGGCCTTGGCACTGATAAATGGACAAAGTAGGGTTTGGCATGATCCCAACGCCTCTATCCCCCGGCCCCTGGCAGAAAGGCCCAGCTAATCCTGGTGCTTCCGATGGGCCTGGATAGTGCCTCAGAATCCTCTCTACGGAATCCACTGCCTACGCTCCAGAGATGGCACTCAAGACGCTCTTAAAATCCACTCCCAGAGTCACACTGCAACCTGGACCAACACTGGGGAGAGCAGAGATAATGACAGGAATGGCCCCCACAGCCTGGAAAGAAAACAGGATGCACAGCACACCCTCCCTGCTCCAACTCAACAGTCTTGCTGCCCTGCCAGGGCAATCAGCCAAGAGGGAAAAAAATGAAAGACAGAGTAGGGAGGGGACACAGGGACAAAATGCTCATCATCTGCAGACCATATGATCATCAAATATACCATTGCACTGGAAGAATCAATAACCGATGAGAAAGGAATGCCTCGGAACAGACGTCACAACATAATGTCAAAAGCTACAGGTTCTCTTCCAGGAACTAATCAAGTGAAGACTGCAGGGGCTCTCAGAGGAGGAAACATTTACAACCTGTCCAAGGGCTCAAGGAAAAGCCTGACTAAAGGGGGAAATGTACGGAGTTCACGGTGGGGTGCCCAAGGGCTGTAAAAAGCCAATTAGCCCACGCTTCCTTAATAAATTACGATTACAATCAAAGCGCCAGCAGAAATTGTTTTTTCGTTGAAGAATCTGGCCAAAGAAAAAGAATCCTTCTAGAATTAAATGGAGCAACAAAGGTCCAGGAATAGGCAGGTTAATTCTGAAAATAAAATGCCAAGGGGTGCTTTCCTTCCCAGCTTTGAGGACATGCTGCGACTCCAAGTCAGTGAGGGGCACAGGGCCCAGCGTGCTGGGAGGGGGCTGAGAGAGGCCCCCGCTCTACGGGGAGCTGGTGGATGCCAAAGGCGGTGCCCACAGCAACGGGGAAGGATATGACTCTGCCACAGAGAGTATGAAGAAAACTCACTCACTGCAGGAAGAAAAATCCATTTGGACACTTGCCTCACATTATAAACAAAGAATATTAGAGGTCTAAGAGACACAAATCTAGAAATAATAAAAGAAAAAACTGGGAGAATTGATTTGTGACTTTGAGATAGGAAAAAACTATACAACAAAACCTCAAAAACAAAGGCCCTAAGGACACAACATAAAGTGACAACACAAGGCTGACAGAGTGACTGGTCACCAAGTGATGAGAGAGTGATTACTCTAGAATCTGGGGGCGCGCCTACAAATCAGCAAGACGAGAAAACCAACCAAACGTGAAGAGGGATTTCTCCAAAGGGGAAAAACGAATGGCCACGACTATCACAAAGACACCCCGGGCTCTAACCAGCAAATCCGGACACAGCTGAGATTCTGCTCTATGCACCGGCAGGTGTCCAGGCACTTGGGGAGGCAAGTCCACCACGCCCTCCCGAGGGGAGATCTACATCCCAGAACACTTTGCGTAAATGTTGTTATAAGCAGCTATAAAACAACTCTGTGTAGTTTTCACAGACACTTATTCGGGGACAGATTATGCTAGTGCGGGTGCTTCTGGAAGAGTAATGGAACGAGACAGACATCAGGAACAGGTGGGGAAAATAAAGTCCAACAAAGAAGGACAGCACCCCCCAGCCCAGTCCTTTGCTGCTGTGACTCTCCTGCTAATCCTCACAGCCACCCAGAAGTGGGCACTGCTCTGGGGCTCCATCAGGCAGCAAATCTTCCCAGAGCAGGAACACGCGTTCCATGTGGCCCAGGCACACAGAGGCCCTGCAGTCAAGCAGCCTGCGCAGGCCCTGGTGAAGGCCTTGGCGAGGCTCTGGGGTCAGAGGCAGGAGGACCACAGCTCTGGTGACACGGTGCTAGCAGGCCCAGAACCTCACTGAAGGTGGAGAACTCAGGGTGGGGAGACCCCACATTTTCAGCCCCCCTGCTGTTGCTGCTCCCCTTGCATAGGTGCCAGGCTCAGGCTGGGCCCAGATATAGCACAGAGGGTCTCCTGCCCCAGTTGGAGGGCCAAGGTCAGTACCGAGGAGCGAATGAGGCACCTCGGGGAGAGAAGGCCAGGGTTACCTTGGCCTCCTAGGGCAGCAGAAAGCTTGGCCGGGTGCAGCAGAGACCCAGGCCTCACGCGTAGGGGAGGCTGGGGCTGTGGAGAGGACACAGCCAGGCCACCTGGGCTCCAGCCCTCCAGCCAGGCCTCAGCTCTGCTTGCCCTCTTCTGAGTCTCCTGGGGTCTGAGGATGCAGAGCCTGGTCTCGACTCCTGACTTGGAAAAGGGACCTGAGTTCTGGCAACCCGCTGCTGTGTGACCTTCCCCATCTGGGCCCAGTCTTGTCCCCGGGACTCCACTAGCAAGGATTAAGGCAGGGGCTAGAATTCCAGACGGAAGGAAGGGTCACGCCCCCTTGGGCAGAAACGGGAAGTGGGAGCCTGGGCCCTGGGGCAGAGGGCAGTGGGAGTGAGGCTTCACCCAGCCCAGACTGGCACCCCCTCCTCCCTCCACGCCAGCATTTGGGGTGAGCCCTTTGCACTACCTCCCCTGCCTGCCACAAGGAGGATTAGGGAAGAGGGCTGAGTGTCACCAAGGCAGCCCAAGGGGGAGGCTGGGCAAGCAGCATGTGCCCCAGGACCCAGGTATGAATGAATGTTCAGACCCTGGGGAGCATCAGCTGGGAGCCCATTTCTCCAGAGCGGCTCAGAGCCCCCAGTCCAATTAAGGGACAGAGGCAGGAAAGTTGGGAGCGAAGAGGGGTAAGGCCCAGGGGAGGAGCCAGCCCAGCCAGGCAGCTCAGAGCTCAGGGAGAGCAGAACCAGCCAGTTCACCCCAGCACAAAGGTGAGCACCAGGCAGAGGACCTCGGAACTGCCGGCTGCTGCAAGGCCGTCCACACCGTGATGATGACAGAGTTACAAATGCACCGAAGTATAAATTATGTCTCAATAAAACATCACTCCGACTTAAATGTGGAGAGGGTAAGAATAACAGTGATTGGGGGATACTTTCTCTTCTTGTTTCTCAGAATTTTTCGATTTGTATTTAATGAGCATTTCTTAGCTTTAGGGTTAAAAAAATACACATCCTGAAAAAGAAAACAGTGGACTACCTCCCAGGCTCCAAGGCAGGCTGGGGCAGAGGATGCAGAAGCAGGTCGAGGTCAGAGCCCCAGGCGGAGCGGGCAGGGGCTGTCCTGCAGCCCACTGGGGCTCACTGCCCCATCCCCAGGCTGCCTAGGAGAAAAGCGACTTTCCCAAATATGGTCAGCAGCCAGCCTCAGGGAATCACATCCATCAGGGGGCGGGACACCCGGTCCCCCTCCCCCAGTGACCCCAGAACACAGAGCCACCCTACCGGGTCCCCCCAGCCCCTGCCCTGGTGACCACAGGAAGTGCCAGCAGAGTGAGTCACAGGAAAATTCCCCTCTGGCCCAGTCAAAAGGGGCGGGATACAGACGGAGGGGACTGCCCCTAGGAGGCCCCTTACCTCTTAGGAGGAGGGCAGCCTAGAGTAGGCTGGCAGATGGGCCTCAGCCAGGTCCCACAAGCAGGGCTGGGCATTCAGGGAGGCTGGAAGGCTCTGCCAAGGGCAAGGTCCAGTGGGGGAGGGAAGGGAAGGCAGGGAGAGTCCACCCGGGGCCCAGGGAGCTACTGGGGCCTCCTGTGTGCAGGGTAGCCAGCCCCACCTTTTGGAATGAGCTCACTGAGCAATCAAGGCCAACTGTGGCTGCAACTGTACAGTCTGGGGCGGCTGGAGCCAGGCTGGGAAGCACCTCTCTCGGCTGGGCACGTGGCACTGAGCGCCTGGCACCAGGAGCTCCTTGCCTGTGTTGGCTGGTACCCCCACCCAGAGCCCCAGAGGCAGCCCTCTCTCCACAGCCCAGACCTAGTCCTGGGCAGTGCTGGCGCCGGAGCACTCCAGAGCACTCCAGCTGGCCCAGCATCCGCCCCTTTGGGCCTCTAAGCCTCCCCAGCTGCTCCTGAGACAAGCTCCTCCTTCCTTCTCTCCCAGTCCCTCAGCAGCAACTCAGACCAGACCAGACCTGGGCCTGCCTCTCCCTCCCACTGCCGGGTCATCTCAAGCAAGTCCCTTAGCCTCTCTGAGCACCCAGATGCCCTGTGCTAAGACGACGGTCCTGGTTTCGTAGGACTGTCCTCTTGTTCAACAAAAGATTCACCTGGCTCTGCTCTCCGCCAGGTGCTGGGCCAGGCTCTGCGAGGAGTAGGCCCAGCTCGACCACACTGGGCTGACATTTGAGTGGCAGAAAGACACCAAACAACTCGCCAGGGCAGGGGGCAAGGGTAGGGTGCCAAAAATAAAGTGGGACAGGGCCATCACATACAGAGTGGTCAGCGGTGGCCTCCCCAAAGAGGTGACATTTCAGATGACTCATGAAGAAGGAAAACTAGGCAACCAGGAAACAAGCCCAGGAAGAGCCGTACGGGCAGAAAGAGCAGCCACGAGCCAAGGCGCTGGAGCAGGGAGAGGCAGGAGGGGCGGCTGGCTGTGGCCCCGGAGCGGCAGGCAGGCCGAAGCCGGTCACACTGCAGGATGCCTTGGGATGGTTTGCGGAGAGCTCAGTAAATGTCACCCAAATGGTGGCATCCCGCAGCAGGATAAGCCCAGCCCGAGACCGCCTGCTCTGGACGCACTCCCGCAGACCCAACGTCTTGCCCCAGCGTGGAAGAGCGGCCAGCTCTCCCAGAGCCTGGCTTCGCGGCCTCCACAGCTAGGCGATCAGGTGCTTCGCCATCACACTCGCGAGGGGACCGCGGTGACCGCCTGTAGGAGCGCCCTGCCAGCACGCCACGGCCGTCAGGCAAACGCTGCGTCAAAGCACTGGCACGGCCGCCGGCCTGCCCTGAGCCTCTGGCCACCTCGCTTCTGCCTCTAGGAAACCTCGCAAGCTGTCCTACTCCTTCTTCAGGACATGACTCATGGCACCCCTCCAGGAGGGACCCCGGGCCTCTCCTTGGGCACCCACTCCCTGTTGCCCCCCCACCCCCACGGAAGTGCTGACTAATATGCTGTCTTACTGCCCACTTCGTGGCCTCCAACCCGGATGCCCAGGATGAGAGGGGCTGTCTCCCTCAGCATGTAACACCCCCACACATGGGCACCAGGCCTGGCCCAGATTGCATGGGCTCAGGCAGAAGCCCTCCTTGCAGAAGATGGTGACCTGCCCTCCCCGGGAGCAGCATGGCCACGTCTGAGGAAGCCAGAAGGCCCTTTGGGGCTTGCTCTCCCCGAGAGGGGGAACCAGAGAACCCCCAGCCCAATGCCAACTCTCCCAGGCAGTGGCCTGCCAACCAGGCCCGCTCAGAACAACACCCTGGTTGTTGCACGCCAGAGAGAGACAGGGCTGCCCCGCAGGCCCTGCCTGGCTCTGAGAATGGCCCTCATTGTGTCCTGGGGCCCTCTGGGCACCAGCCCCACCCAGGCCAGGAGGGTCCTCAGACACGAAGCAGCTGGGCCTTGGACGCTGGTGGGTAGGCGTCTGGGAGACCATAGCCATGTGACAGGTATTCAGGTCTCCCCCTCGGCTCTGCAGGCCGCCTCAGGGAGCCATGGATGTGCTCTGGGTACCTGCAAAACCTGACGCT
>NW_011889160.1:603886-605702 GCF_000151845.1 Pteropus vampyrus
TGGACATCCAAAGCCCCTGAGAGCTCTGCCCACTCCAGTCCTAAACGAGAACTTTCAGCAGCCCTTAAAGCAGGTCTACCTGCCTGAGCCGGAATGGAAGGGGACATGATGGCACAAAAAGTGTGGTTCTCCAGCTCAAAAGCAAAAAAAAGAAAACAACCACCACCACCACCAAACCCCTGATTTCTGGAATGAGCAGTGGATGTGGGACAGGACATGAAGCCCTGGTCCTCCAGCCTCCAGGCTCCTTCTACTCCAAGCCAGTACTTCACCCCACTCCTCACCTAGAGAGGGGAGGGAGTTAGGGTAGCAAGGTAGATGGAGCCAGGGCCCACTTAGGTGCTGGAGGCCTGACCCCACATGCTTAGAGGGAGACCACCCCTGCAGCCTCTCATCTAGGGGCCCTGAGGACCCAGAAGAAGAGGAGCACACCCGGTGGCTTTGCTGAAGAACGATCACCTCCACCCTACACCCTACCCGCTAACTCCTCCAACATTGCTCCTCACCCCTCCAAGAAGCCCCCTGCATACACACCTGGCTGCTTCTGGCTGTGGGTTCTTAGGGGTCAGGGGTGGGAGCTCCCCAGGAGAAAAGGGTGGTAGGACTTCCTAAAAGAATAATGGGTCCAGAAAGGGGCCACAAAGGCACAGACCTGGGGACAGAGGGACCCCACCAAGTTGGCAGCCCCAAAAGAGCATGGCAGCACCCCAAGGACCAGAGTGGGACAGAACAAAAGACCAAGTTCTGGATCCAGACCTGTGCCTTGGTCTCCCCATTTTTACTGTCTGTGTGACTGGTGGAGAGGGGCATTTCCTGCTCAGATAGGACGCCCTAGTGGCACTGCCTTTACTTCAATCTCTTGCCCAGGCCTGTGGAGCTGATGCCAGCCCACAGCACTCACCCCCAGGCTCCGCACAAGCAGTCATGGCTAGAAGTATCAGGTGTTGTCCCTGAAGCCGAGGGTGACTATCCTGGCCTGCCTCCACCCAGCTCCCACGGGGCTCCTTCCTTGCCCAGGGCAAGCGGGTGGTGGCTGTCAGTGCCAGGAGGGAATGTTAGCAGCTCCTGCCAGACCTTCACTGCAGGCTCCACCTGTGCCCAACCCCACTCCTGCTCCTCCCGCACCTGGCACACACCTGCTCTTCTGGGCCTGACAGCCCTGTCATCCCTCTACTCCCACCATCAGTTTTTCACCAAGGAAAGGGAATGGGCACTGGAGAGAGTGTCCTCCAGCCCAGGCAGATGAGGAACATCGCCCGGCCTGGCTTAAGTCTGCAGAGAAGCCACAGCGAACCTGGAGAGGGCCTCCCAGGCTAGGCCCTTCCTCATAGCAGGTGCGGGAAAAGAAACAGTGTTCTCAAGAGAGCCACTGCCTTTAGCCTGGGACCCGAGACACTAACATCTCCCCAGGCTCTAACCCGCCCACGCTCTCCCCCTCTCCTCGGCCCTCTGCCCTCAGCAAATCTCAGCTTCTCCGACTCCCTCAACACGGTCCTGCCTCGGCCTAGCGCAGCAGCAACCACGGGCTACGGACGCCCGAAAGACAGCCCGTCCTGGGCCCGCCGCTCGCCCTGGCCGGGGGCGAGGACAGCGAAGGCTGGGTCCCAAGGGTCGTGCGGTGATACCACGGACTCCCGCCATCCCGCCACCAGGATCTGGCTCCTATTGTCACTTCTGCAACCAGGGTAGGTACAAGCCAAGAAGCGCCTGCCGCTGGTCCCGGAATCCAGAGCGGGCGGGCGGGGGATGAATCATTAACCAGCCCCAGGCTGGCGTTCTGGCCGAGTCGGCATCTCCGCGGACGCCACGCACTCGC
>NW_011889160.1:607347-609947 GCF_000151845.1 Pteropus vampyrus
CGGAAGCAGGCCCCTGTCCCCACCCTTACCAGGATGTCCCAGGCACTGTCCCTGGGAGGCTGGGTAGAGGTGAAATGGGGAGGGCCCTCCTACTGCAAGACATGGCATTTGCAGCTGCAACATACCAGAGATGGTGGGGACAGGTGGGCCTGGGGCCAGAGTACCAAGGAGCCCCTGTGGGTGGTGTAAGGGCAAAGCCCTCTGCCCTCCACCCTCCAGCCCACTCCAACTGCTAAGAGCTTGAAAATGGTCCCCAGGCCTCTTAGAACCCTTACCACTGCCACCCAGCCCAGGGAATCCACCCAGGGTGATGGACCCCAGGCCTATGTGCGTGACACTCCCCCTGACCCCTGGGGGGACCCTGCTGGGAGTATTCACAGGTCTTTGGCAGAGGGGCTCAGCATGAGACTGACCTTACTTCAGGGACAGCATCAGGCCCAGAGTTGGGGTAATACCCCCCGGACACAGATTTGTCATCACAGAGAGCACAGGCAGAAGGGACGGCAGGGGCTTCACTCCTTACAAGGCCTTGGTTTCTCCACTTGGACATCCAAAGCCCCTGAGAGCTCTGCCCACTCCAGTCCTAAACGAGAACTTTCAGCAGCCCTTAAAGCAGGTCTACCTGCCTGAGCCGGAATGGAAGGGGACATGATGGCACAAAAAGTGTGGTTCTCCAGCTCAAAAGCAAAAAAAAGAAAACAACCACCACCACCACCAAACCCCTGATTTCTGGAATGAGCAATGGATGTGGGACAGGACATGAAGCCCTGGTCCTCCAGCCTCCAGGCTCCTTCTACTCCAAGCCAGTACTTCACCCCACTCCTCACCTAGAGAGGGGAGGGAGTTAGGGTAGCAAGGTAGATGGAGCCAGGGCCCACTTCGGTGCTGGAGGCCTGACCCCACATCCTTAGAGGGAGACCACCCCTGCAGCCTCTCATCTAGGGGCCCTAAGGACCCAGAAGAAGAGGAGCTCACCCGGTGGCTTTGCTGAAGAACGACCCCTATCACCTCCACCCTACACCCTACCCGCTAACTCCTCCAACATTGCTCCTCACCCCTCCAAGAAGCCCCCTGCATACACACCTGGCTGCTTCTGGCTGTAGGTTCTTAGGGGTCAGGGGTGGGAGCTCCCCAGGAGAAAAGGGTGGTAGGACTTCCTAAAAGAATAATGGGTCCAGAAAGGGGCCACAAAGACACAGACCTGGGGACAGAGGGACCCCACCAAGTTGGCAGCCCCAAAAGAGCATGGCAGCACCCCAAGGACCAGAGTGGGACAGAACAAAAGACCGAGTTCTGGATCCAGACCTGTGCCTTGGTCTCCCCATTTTCACTGTCTGTGTGACTGGTGGAGAGGGGCATTTCCTGCTCAGATAGGACGTCCTAGTGGCACTGCCTTTACTTCAATCTCTTGCCCAGGCCCGTGGAGCTGATGCCAGCCCACAGCACTCACCCCCAGGCTCGGCACAAGCAGTCATGGCTAGAAGTATCAGGTGTTGTCCCTGAAGCCGAGGGTGACTATCCTGGCCTGCCTCCACCCAGCTCCCACGGGGCTCCTTCCTTGCCCAGGGCAAGCGGGTGGTGGCTGTCAGTGCCAGGAGGGAATGTTAGCAGCTCCTGCCAGACCTTCACTGCAGGCTCCACCTGTGCCCAACCCCACTCCTGCTCCTCCCGCACCTGGCACACACCTGCTCTTCTGGGCCTGACAGCCCTGTCATCCCTCTACTCCCACCATCAGTTTTTCACCAAGGAAAGGGAATGGGCACTGGAGAGAGTGTCCTCCAGCCCAAGCAGATGAGGAACATCGCCCGGCCTGGCTTAAGTCTGCAGAGAAGCCACAGCGAACCTGGAGAGGGCCTCCCAGGCTAGGCCCTTCCTCATAGCAGGTGCGGGAAAAGAAACCCAGTGTTCTCAAGAGAGCCACTGCCTTTAGCCTGGGACCCGAGACACTAACATCTCCCCAGGCTCTAACCCGCCCACGCTCTCCCCCTCTCCTCGGCCCTCTGCCCTCAGCAAATCTCAGCTTCTCCGACTCCCTCAACACGGTCCTGCCTCGGCCTAGCGCAGCAGCAACCACGGGCTACGGACGCCCGAAAGACAGCCCGTCCTGGGCCCGCCGCTCGCCCTGGCCGGGGGCGAGGACAGCGAAGGCTGGGTCCCAAGGGTCGTGCGGTGATACCACGGACTCCCGCCATCCCGCCACCAGGATCTGGCTCCTATTGTCACTTCTGCAACCAGGGTAGGTACAAGCCAAGAAGCGCCTGCCGCTGGTCCCGGAATCCAGAGCGGGCGGGCGGGGGATGAATCATTAACCAGCCCCAGGCTGGCGTTCTGGCCGAGTCGGCATCTCCGCGGACGCCACGCACTCGCTCGCCCAGCCCTCGACCCCTAGCCCGGGGGCAGGAGGCGGCTCCCGCTCCAAAACACACAGATGGACCCACGGACGGAACACCACCCCTCTTCCTGGAAGGTCACGCCTCCTGGAAGTTCACGGTCTGGGGGACCTCAGACCCCTCCTCGTAGCCGAGGAAACTGAGGCCAGGGCTCCCAGGCCCAAGGTCATCCAGAAGGCGGCGGCCGGTAGGGGGAGAGCGGGCCTCCCG
>NW_011889160.1:610587-617969 GCF_000151845.1 Pteropus vampyrus
CGCGGCCCGGCGGGTCCAGCCCGGCTCCCGGCATGCCCGGCCGGACACGCCCATTGGCCGCTGCGGCTCCCCATGCAAATGAGCCGCGGACTCAGCACGGGCACGCGAGCGGCTGCGGGAGTGCGCGGGCACGCGACGCCCGGGGGGGCTGCCCCCCTCTCCAACCAGCACCACCGAATGGCAGGCTTCAGGCCTCGTACCTAGGATTTCTTTTTCTCCAAACTCACGTCCCCAACCTCTGTCATGGGCGAGAATGCGCCCTTCCTCAAAGGCGTAAGCAAACGCCTCCTCTTCCACGCAGTCTACCGGGATTGCCCTCTTCTTTCCCGGTACGCCGCTGCAGCCCCAGAGGCTCCAGCTTCAAGTCGCCTTCCCTGCCCACTATCCCCAGGGCATTCCGTGCGCGTGTCCTTCGGGCCATCGGACTCATATCTGAATCTGGAGATAAAGGGGAAGGGGCGTGCCCCAGCTGGCTAAAACTAAAAATAACGACTACCGTGGCGCCCGACTCAGGTCAGGCCTACCATGTAAGAGCTCACCCAGAGAGTGCAGAGCCGGGGCTCCTCCTGTTCTACCAGATGTGTGCCTGAGGCTCCAGTCCACCCAGGGACAAGGGGTTCACCATCTCCCACCAAGTGGACTTCTCCAGTTGGTTGAATCCAGCCTCCCTGAAGCTTCCCCCACCCAACCCCTGTGGTCTCAGTTCTGCCCTAAGAGCTCTGCCGCCACCCCTATCCCCCAGTCAGCCCTGTCCAGGCCTAACACCTGTACCCCAACAGCTCGCTACTGTCTGTTTCATCAACATGTTGGGAAGGGTAGCAGGGAATGAGGGGAAAGAAAGAACCACCACTGAGCCTGGTAGTTCTCCTGAGTTCCCACTCCCAAGGCTGCAGGTCAGTAACTGTCCCAGGCAGAACCAGGGTATGCCATCACTGAGTGCAGTCCAGGCTTCCACGGTGGTCTGCAGGGAGATCTAGGATGGAACCTACTCCAGAACCCGTCAGTTTGGTGTCTTATCTCCAGATTCTTGGACAGTCAATATCCTGGGCCACTTGCTGAGCGTGTAGACACCATCAGGCACCTCACAATGCCAGGGAAGCAGTGGGGCAGACCAGGCTTTTCCCTACAAAGAACTCTCAGGTCTGGCTTACAAAATACATATAAGCCCAAGGTGGACTCACAGCTTTCCCTCCACCTGACACACACAACTGACACCCAGGCCAGGTGTGCCACCTTGAGCAGGACCTCTTCCACCTATAAAAGGAAAAGGCTGGGCTAGGGCAGCCCAAGTCTGGTTGTTATAGGTCTCCTGGAGAACTTGTTTGAAAAAAAAAAAAAAAACCAGATTCCTAGTTCCCCTTCTCCCAAAAAAAAGTGTGGGGGAGAACCTGGACATCTGCATTTCCTCAAAGTTCCTCAGGGAACCACTGGACGGACAGCATAGAGGGTTGGTCAGGAGCAGTGGGATTTGGACCCAGTGTGACCTAGAGTCCTCAAGAAGGAGTGGGACAACTAGCTGCCACCCTATGCCCTCCCCAAGACTGGCCCCCTTGTTATCCTCAAAACAGCCCACTTCCGCACAGAAGAGCCAGCTCTCAGAGAAATACCTAGGGCATCTCCTCCTGCTTGTTCCCAACAGCTGTGCTCCAAAGTCACACATGGAGCTATGGGGCCCCCTAAAACTTGGCCCTGTCCTCAGGCTGGCTGGCAGGTTCCAAGGGAGCAGATCCGAACGAGCTGGGCCATGAAAGAGCATCTGTCTGTGCTAGGGGCTGGTGGGAGTCCTTAGGTTTTCCCTAGGTGACCACTCCAGTGGGGACAGGGATGGAGTGCAGGCCTCACAGCCAGACGGTGCCTTGTAAAGAGGGCTCCAGGCGAGAGGTCTCTGCAGGAATGGGCAAGGACACAAAAAGGCCTGGCTCTCAACTCCGTCCTAGCTGACCTTGGCAGAGAAGAGGTGGCTGGCTGGGAACAGGGGAACAGGTTTAAGAGACCCTCCGTCTCTGGGGCCAGATTAAAGCAGCACTGGGGGTGGGGTTGCTGCTGTGGGCGAGCAGCAGGCGGGGGAAGGGAACCCAGCTCAGGCATAGGCATTTCAAAAATTTGCTCCTTTTCCACTTAAACTCCCTCCCCCCTCAGCCTGTGCCTCCCAGAATGGCATTTCCGCTTTGGAATCAAGGCCCTAGGATCTGTCCCGCTATGCTGGAAGCGGGGTAGTTGAAGGGGGAGAGGAATACCCCCTCCAATGCCTTTGAAGAGAGGGGGCAGACAACAGGACCCACTGGGCAGGCTATGGCTGGGATGTATGGTGTATGGGTGAAGCAGACCCTCCTGGGCTGACTGCCAGGGAGCTCTGACAGTGACACAGGCCCCAGGACAGCCTCTATGAGGCTCTATGATCACATGTTCATTTCACGCCCACAGCAATTCTGCAAAATTGGCCTCATGATTAGCTCGATTTTCCAGGTGAAGAGGTTAAGAACCAGTTTACTGCCCCTTGCTTCATCCCGCAGGCTCCCAGTCACAAAGGGGACAGAGCTGGTGTCCAGGGAAGGGACAGTGGGGCTGCCAGACCACAGCCTACCCTGACCGCCCTGCAGCACTTTGAGGAAAGGACCGGAATCCCAGGGACACTTGGGCTGAGAAAGCCAAGGACCCGGTAGCCCTCAGACACCCCCAAGGGCAGGCAGCTGAGAACTGGGGCCCAGCACCCCCCAACACGGGCTGCAGGGGAATGTGCAGGCAGGAAAGAGAGTGGCCACTCTGAGGAGGACGAGCGAGAGGGTGTTGCTGGGTGACGATGCAGGACCACTGTCAGTCACCCCAGGAGCAGCCTGGTACCTCCAGCCAAGCTGAGGATGAGCTCACAGGCTTCAGGAGGATGCCACAAACCCTCCCCTTGGGGCCTGGAGTAGCTGCCTGTACAGGGACCATGGTGGGCCCAGCGCATAGGGTCATGGGTTCTCATCTGTCCATTTAAGTGTCCACTAAGGCTACTGCTGATCCCAGACACTAAGTGAGAAGAGCCTGGGAACCAGCTCTCACTCTGGGCTTTTTGGGTCTCATTCTTAAGGTCAGACCCACTGCACAATGAACAATTCTTGCTTTTGGCCCAACAATGTCTGTTGCATTTACAACTACAAATAGAGTATGTGTGTGGGGGCAGGGGGGGAGGGCGTGTAATCACCTAAATGTCCAACTACAGGAGACTGGTGAGGTGATGACAGCCTTTCAGTGGGATACTGTGCCGTATTAGGACGGCCACCTCCGAAGACTGAAATCATGCAAGACAATGCTCATGACAACGGGAAGTGAAAAGAGCAGGCTCAAATGGCTTGCACAGTGTGACTACACGCAGCCCTTTCCCTCCTAAAGCCTTGGTTCTCCCAGTAGCACAGGAGGGTGGCTGGATGGGTCAGCGGATGGCCGGCTCTGGGAGCAACAGCAGGAAAGGATTTCCTGAGGCCGGAGGTGAGTGCTGCCAGCCCCAGGGACAGGAAGAAGTGATGTATCTGGAGGGCCACAAGGTGTTGAAGCCTTCCCCCTGGGCTGGCCACTCACATGGGCAAGCTCAAACCAGCCTGTGAGCGGGAGCCAGCTCTGCCTGGGAGAGGGTTCGGGGAAGCCTGGGGATGGCCTACAGAAGAGGTGAGCCTGGCTGCATGAGAACCGCTGTCACACGTGGGCTGGACACAGTCCTCGCTGCCACCCTGGGGACCAGGACAGAACTACCACTGCCCAGAGGCTCAGAGAGGGGCAGTGACTTGCCCAGGTCACACTGCCAGGAAGTGGCAAAGCTATAACCATAACCCAGCTACCCAGGCGTGTCCCCATGGAAAAGCACCCAGGTGACCCCAGACAGAGCAGCCATGCATTCCTAGGGTGGGCATTCTTAGGGCATCGGCCGTAAAGAGCTTTCCTAGCCTCCCCTGCTCTTTGAAGGTGGAATGACCAACGGGGCAGTTCATTTGTCATTACAGTGGTGACTCTGACTATGGGGAGGTGGGTGGACCCCACATCCTGGAGCCAAATCCCTCCCCAGTCGCCTCCTCCTGGGGCTGGGGGGCTCTCGTCCTCAGCCTGTCATTCCTTCAGCGTCCTCCCAGGCCAGTCCCCAGAGACTTGGGTGCAGGGCTGGGGCCAGGACCAATGGTGTGGGGATGGAGTCACCAGGTACAGGGACACAGCCGGGGGCAGGGTGGGGACCAGAGGGCAGACTGGCCTCCCAGGTCCAGGCCTGGATCCCAGCAAACCCAGTGGCCACCAACTTCCCATACCGTCCTCCCTCTCCACTCTGGCTCTTTCAAGGAACCCACCCAAAGCTGGAAGGAGCAGCATACTCTCTGGATTCTTTTAATTGCTCTTTTAATTTGAAAATTAAAGAGCAGCAGAGGCACCTGCAGGGAGATGCTTGCTTTATAAAGGGGCTCTGCTCACAGCAGGCCCAAGGCCGGAGTGGGGTGGCAGGCTGGGCCCTGGAGTACTTCCCAGGGGCTCTTCCCAGGGTGCTAACCCTGGTGTCCTGAGTCCCTTTTTCTCTTCTGCAGCCCCCTTTTCTATTCTCCAGGCGGGGGACCTCCCAGGGTGCTGGCAGGTAGGTGGGGGCTTGGACCAACAACCAGGCCCCCAAGTGTGTAATGAGAAGGCTGGGGCCTAGGGGCACTTGCCCTCCCTGCTGGCACTGCGACACCACTCCTGGCATCCTCTCCAGCAGCAGCCCCTCAACAGCGCGTGGGCAAGAATTAGGGTGGCAGAAGAAATGGGGGTAGGGGAAGAGAAAGGCTCGGTTCTGGCTGGAGAGGGGGTTGGGAGGAGGGGCAGGGGGACAAGTCCCTGTCCTCAGAGAGAAAGCTTAGCTGCTGGTGGCCACCCAGCTTGGGCTGACAGCCCAGGGAAGGCAGGGACAAGGGCGTGGTCAAGAAGCAGTCCACCATCTGCTCCTGCCTCTCCCCATGGCAACCAGGCCCAGCACATCAGGGCAGTCAGAGGGGGGTGAGTTCACATGCCATCTGCCGCCCACCCGCAGCTCGCTTCTGCAGGAGCACAGGTACCCACACTCACGGAGCCCCGCAGAGACTCGCAGGGGCGTACAGAGGGCAGAGCAGTGCTGCCTGGCCACTCAGCTGGGATCGGCAGGTCAGGGCGCCAGTGGCATCACGGGAGGGGACCTTGAGGGCTCTGGGGACAGTGGGATGAGAAAAGAGGAGGGAGTGGAGACAGAGCTAAGGCAGCTACTGGGAAGGAGCTGCTTTTCCTCCCTCCTCGGGCCACACTGTGGGGCGTCCCATCTGAGCCTGCTCCAACCCACAGAGCAAGACTCCACTTGCCCCAGGAGAGAACATTAAAGGCTCCAGCTGGCGTGGGACCCTCAGCCCATCGCTGCAGCTTTCATGGCCTCAGTTTGTGCATTTGTTAAGTGTAACCACTGCCAGCAGCCTTGCCCACCGCCAAGCCACCAGACCAAAGGCACAGCAGCACCCTGGTGTTATCAGCACACCCACGCCCTCTCCATCACACACCAGCTCCACTCCACCAGGCACCGTGCTCTCCCCTGAGCCCTCCCTGCTCGCCCAGCCCCTGCTCAGGTGCCCTGAGCTTCTCCCAGCCCCTGAAACACAAGAGGAACAAAACCTCAACCAAGACTCGGGTAGACTCTCTCTGCGGAGCCCTGTTGCCTCCGGATCCCCGGCCGACGCAGGGGGTGTGGGCAGGGTCTCCCTTCGGGCTGTGACGGGGCCAGGGAGTGGTTGGTTGTGGAGTCCATCACTATACAATCACAGTATGCCCATCGCTCCTTTGGCACCTACTCACTACTAGGATACTGCTGCCTGGAAGCATGTCCAGGTCCCAGGGAGCTGACACTCCAAGGTGTGTGTGGGGAGGGGTGGGGGAGGCACAAACAGATAAACATGTGAACATCTGTGGTGATCAGGGCTCTGAAGGAGAATAAAGCAGAATGATGGCAACAAGAGGCTATTATTTTACACGAGCTGCCTAGGGGGTCCTCTCTTTGGAGGTGGCATTTGAGCGGATGCCTGAATCCCTGGCTAAGGCTCACTGCAGAAAAAGTAACAGTAAAGATTCGTAAAAATAGCACAGGCGCGCCAGCTCCCTTGGTGTGAAGAGCAAAGCCTGGAGGTGTCAGGGATGCAGGGAGAGTCACTCCCAAGGGACAGTCTCTTTCGGCTTTTTGAGCGGTGGGGTCTCCGCTGGGCTGGGGACTCCCAGAGCTGAAGCAGGAGCAGCCAGGAAGTGTCAGCCTAGGGGGGTGTCTTGGTGGGCAGCCAGGGACAAAGAGGAGGGAGCCCAGGAATCTTGGGAGGGCGGAGGGATTCGGTCGGCTCCCAGGACAGTGCCCATCCATGCCTACCTCCTGCTCTCCTAGAAGCCTCTCCCCACCATGACCTCTGGACAAGGGCCCAGGAGGAACAAAGGGGACTTTACTCCATGGGTAACCCAGGAAGAGAGAATTCAGACCCTAGATACCTGGGGAGGGCTCTGAACAAGGAGGCGTGTGGTCACACCATCTTCTGAACAAGCGTGTAATTTGAGGGATCCAGGATCCGGGAGCACAGACCACTCTCTGGGCACGCCTTGAGGCTATCAGGCTTTACAGAACACTGACAACACCACTAGTGTTCCGGGGCGTGCAAACACAAAGCACACAGCTGCAGACAGACACCCCCGGCAAGAGAACGGGTGGGTGCGTGAATTCACGTTCATAAATGGAACGCTGCTCAGCACAGCCGTGAAAAAAGAGCCGCTACAACACACCACATGGATGAAAATCCCAAAGCCATTATGCTGAATAAAAGCAGCCAGACCCTAAAGAGTGCGTACTGTATGCTTCCGCTTCTATGAAGTTCAAGAAAAGAGAAGTCTAAGCCATGATGAGAAAAATCAGAATGTTGGCCACCTGACGGAGGGTGGGGGTGCTTGATTGTGAAGGGGTACTCGGAGGGTGGGGGTGCTTGATTGTGAAGGGGTACTCGGAGGGTGGGGGTGCTTGATTGTGAAGGGGTACTCGGAGGGTGGGGGTGCTTGATTGTGAAGGGGTACTCGGAGGGTGGGGGTGCTTGATTGTGAAGGGGTACTTGCAAACTTTCTGAGATGATAGAGACTATCATTATCTTGATTTGATTGATGGTTACATGGGGTCTACGTTAGTCAAAATTCTTCCAACTGTATACCTGACATCTGTCCATTTCACTACATGGAAAATTTACCTTGAGTCTCAATTGGTAAAAATAAAACAAAGCACAGAGGAAAAAATACATGGCATTAAGGATGCCAAAAATAGGTACAGCAACCCTTAACCCACCATGTCACCCTTTCTGCCCTAGCCGTGAGAGAGCTGAAAGTTAAACCTGTGTGCCCATGTA
>NW_011889160.1:618019-625189 GCF_000151845.1 Pteropus vampyrus
TGTGAAGGGGTACTTGCAAACTTTCTGAGATGATAGAGACTATCATTATCTTGATTTGATTGATGGTTACATGGGGTCTACGTTAGTCAAAATTCTTCCAACTGTATACCTGACATCTGTCCATTTCACTACAAGGAAAATTTACCTTGAGTCTCAATTGGTAAAAATAAAACAAAGCACAGAGGAAAAAATACATGGCATTAAGGATGCCAAAAATAGGTACAGCAACCCTTAACCCACCATGTCACCCTTTCTGCCCTAGCCGTGAGAGAGCTGAAAGTTAAACCTGTGTGCCCATGTATCACACAGTTCTGGATCTTTTGAGGATCCTAGACTACTCGTATCTTTCGCTATAATCTGCTTCAAATCCTCCTTGGAACTGGGGGGTGGGGGGGAGGTTAAATAATAAATTAAAATGACTGAAAAGCCCCCTCAGCCTTGAATCCCCCTTAGAGAAGGGATTAACTTTAGAGCCAAAACTTGCGACCATCTCTCCTGCCACAGTGGGCATCCATTGCCACCTCTCCCAAGGTCCCCAACCTGTCCCCAGCAATTTTTCCTGTTTTTGAAGAGAGGGAAACAGTGGCCTAGCAAACAGTGACTAAGAGTAAGCCAAAGAAACGATGGGTCTGATGAGGTTACAGTCAAAGCAAGCGGCCGTGACGGAGCCAGGCCACAGCTGGGGAGGACGACTCGCACAGACAGGGAAGGGACTGGAGGCAGGTGCAGCGGACGCAGGGGGCAAAAACTCATGACCGGCTGCGGACGTGGGGGTCAGCAGGGGTCGCTGTCACAGCCTTGAAGACCACCTGCCCCACCTGGAGGCCTGAGCCCCTCCTTTAAGGTTTCTGGACCCACCTTGGGGGTGCTCTCCTTCCTGCCAACGGCCCTGCCTGCCCTGTGCTGACCAGGCTGCTGCGGACACCTGTGGACAGGCCTGCACTGCCCCAGTGGCTTCCACATCCTGCAGCCACTGGGGCAGGGCATCTACCTGGCCTAGGATGCGGCAGGCCAGCTGGTGGCCCCACTGGATGCCACTTTGTTGGTGTGGTGAGAAGAAAGACTTGCCCATCCAAGGCTCAAGAGACAAGGACCCTGCAGGCAGCCTGGGGCAGGGAAAGGAACAGGGTCATCCCGCTGCTAAGGCCTTGGTAGGAACCATACCAACCATAAAGGAAGGGACACTGGAGGCAGACTGGGCAGGCTGCAGAGAATCATGGCCGTAGGAAGCTGATCACACCTCCCTACGCTGGTCGTGCAGGAGCCAGGAGTGAGTGTTGTCCACTGCACCAGCCATAGGCGACAGGATAAAGATGATAATCTCCACGACGGTAGTTGCTATGACTGATTAGTCTCTTACTCAGAGCCTTCTGCAATCCTTGCCAAGTTCTCCCAAAGCCCCAAGAGCTGTTCACATCCCCAAAATACAGATGAGGAAACAAGCTCAGAGAGGCTGAGAAACTCACTCAACATATATATGAGCCAGCACCATTCAGTCAAGAGCCTGGCCCTTGAGCAGCAGCAGCTCCTCTGGAAATCCCATTCAGCCCCCCACAAGGCTTCTGGGACAGTAGCCGAAAAGCCAGGCTCTCTACACAAGGACACAGCCACCTGTCTGTGGGGGCTCCTTGGTGCTCCCAGGGCCACATCCTCGGCAGGTGGCCAGGGAAAGCCGGGGCGGCGAGGCGGAGAGAGGAGCCAAGCAGGCCTGTGTTCTGCCCTGAGGAAGCCTGTAGTCTGGAGAGGGAGCCTTCTGGCGACCAAATAACCCCAACAACAAACGCACAGACACAGACGGGGGTCCTGGAGGGCTTCTCGGGCTAACGCCCTCTGCCTGAGCACTGGGGCGTGAGCAGGAGCGACCTGGTGAGCAAGGCAGCAGCTGGAGACCACTTCCTGCGTAGGGAGGGCCAGGCAGAGGCAAGGCCAGTGGGAAGAGGGGATGTGGCAGGAGCGCGCTGTATGCTCTGAAGACTGAACAGGGGACTTTGGACTTGGACACTGCTTCTTCCCGCTGTCCTCTTCTGAGCCCATGCTACCAGGCTCCAGCTGTCCATGGTCTGGCTGCCCAGACCAGTGCCTCCCAGCTCCCTGGCCAGCTCTCTCATCACAGAACTGGCTGGCAGAGAGCCAGGCATAGAGGGGGCCCCAGGATCACTGGCAGAGGTTCAACCAGGTACCACACCTGGTCCACTGATCTCCATCCGCAGCTGGGGTTGCTCGGGGTTGGACCCACCCTGTTGCACAGCCCTGGGCAAGCTGCCTCACCTCCCGGGGGTGCCGAAGGGGTTACACAAACTCATACTTGGAAAGCCACAAGCAGAGGGTCGGTCTCTCAGCAGACTTGGCCTCTATGGACAGCTCAGTAAGCCACAACCCCCACAATTACAGAGGCCACGCAGGATGACGCTCACTTTCTGGCTTTGGATCCTGCCAGACTTTGTTCCCACTCTGGCTCTCTCAGTGGCCATGCAACCCTGGCAAGACACAGGTCTTTCTTGAGCCTGTGAAGCCCTGAGCCCAGAGCCTGGCACACAGGACACTCTCCACACATCTAAGCACCTTTACTTCTTGAAAGGACTCATCCCTCACTCAATATAGGAGCAGAGGATGGTCTGGAATGGCTGAGCCCATGCCACAGACAGGAAACAAGAGGCAGGGACAGACAGACAGAACTTCTCTACAAACTGGGAGCTGGCTTCTCGCCTGACACTGTCAGGCGACAGCCAGCACCTTGTTGCTCCTAAACAAGGATCATGCCAGTGCCTGCCAGGGGTCTGAGGTGGGTGGCACAGCTGTTTTCCTTTCGAATGCTTCCTGCTTGCCCAGAGGGACAAGACAGGCCCAGGGAACCAGATGGCCATGCCCGAGAGGAAGGCAGATGTCAGAGACCAGCCAGGAAGAGCATCTCCAGTTGCTGTGTGAGCACTGCCCTCAGCTCAGGGTGAAAGAAGGAGCACTGTGCAGGGAGTCGGGGGACCCTGTGTGGGACTCTGGGTCCCGTCCCTGTGTGGGTCAAATGACAGAGTGAGATCAGCTCATCTCTGGAGGGTCCGCCTGCTCTAACACTCAGGAACTCACTCCTGTCTCAACCTGGCCGTCCCAACCTCTTCTCTCCCCCCATCGCCTTCCATTCCATTCTGAAGCATCTTGTAATTTCTGTGGGCTAAAGTGCCTGCGTCAGCCCCATCCAGGAAAAGACTGCTCAAATGAACGGGTGTGCTTAAAACCCAAATGTGTCCATGAGCACGTGGGCAGTCACCATTCTAGGTTCCAACAGCAGGGCTCAAAGCAGGCAGCTTGGCCTGGAAGCTTCTGAGGAGCCTTACAATTCACCAGCACATGAAAGCAATTTTCTGAACATTTCACAGTTGCTTCAAAAACGAAGTTCTCTTCCCAGCCCCACCAGCTCACACACTGCCCAAGGTCTCAGGAGAGAGCGAGTCATCTGACAGCCCAGTCATATAGGGGACAGATGGTGAGACCCCCACCTATCCGATGCAGAATCCCTGAGGGCTGTGGCTACAGGGTGGAAAGTGACTTGGAGGTGGCAATGCTGTGGACAGACGAAAGAGACCTTAGCTGCAGGTGTCCACAGCACGTGTCCACAGCTGTGCCTGTCTGCCCAAGTCACCCCCAGACCCTGGCCCTCCTGTCATCCCTCTCTTGTTACAGTGGGGGCCAGTGAGGTACAGAGCCCAGGAAGGCTGTTCAAAGTCCTGTAAGGCAAGGGGCCTGGGTGCCATCCCAGACTCTATGACCAGACCTCTGCTGTGACAGTAGATGAGCAAAATGAATCCAGCACAGATCTCCCAAATTGGGGCCCATGCAAGCTCTGATGTAGCCTGAGTCACATTCCTTGTTCACTACTGCTCTGGAGACCCTCAAGCAGACCACCTTGTCCTTCGGGCCAGTGCCCACAGGGTCAAGGCAGTTCTCCAGAAAAGAGCCAGAGCTTTACAGGAGAGCAGAGCAGGAGAGAAGGGCTTGGCAGGCATTTTCTGTCATCTTTCTTTCTTTCTAAAGATGAGGCAATTATGCTCTGAACCAGAATAAATTGTGGGTGGGTGGGGGAGGGGAGGGAGGTTCACATCAGTGCTGTCTGGAAGCCCTAATTTTTTCATCTGTAACTCTGCCTTACCAGTGCTGGAGGCGGGCAGGGGCTGGGATCTTTAATTCCATAATAACAATGCTCTGCACTTACACAGCATCTCTCTTCCAATACTCTCCACACGCTCTCTGGTGGTTAATTAAGAGGCCACTTGCCCTGCCGGGAAACCCCAATTGTTTTCTCTATTATAAGGATGGGGTCCCCCAGGTGAGGAGCAGTTCCAGAAACAAGGGTAGGTGGACAGGTGCTCTGGCCCACTGCCCCTTCCTGTAAGAGGGAAAAAGCCCTAACTCATCAGAGAAACAATGGCTGGAGGCCACAGCTTTCCAGCTGATAGCCAGCACCCCTTCCTTGAAGGACTCAGGGTGTTCGCCCCAACCTCAGTCTGTCCATCTGTAAAGTGGACTGGGGCCTGCACCTGAGGCCTGGTAACTGAAGATAGCCAGGATCACTTGCCACCTTCAATAGGCGGGACCCAGATGCCTCCAGGTGCAGGCCTAAGCGTGGAGCAGAGGCCTGGGGACTGCCCAAGCCTGCCGGAGGGGCCAGGAAGAGGGGGCGTCAGCAGAGAAGGGAAGCCCCCATGGAGAGAGAAGGGGCCTGGCCCAGTGCCCTTGGGGGTTCAGCGTTAAAAACTTCCCCGGAAAGTGAGAGCGTCAGCCGTTCTGGGGGACTGGCACAGCATCCCACCGGGTCCGGCGGTCATGGTGGACAGGTGTCTCGGGAGAGGTACAGACCCGGCGCCAGGCCTGGCCATCCTAGTGAGGTCCCTGGAGAACAACAGGACAGCTATACCTGAAGAACAGCACACCTCCCCGATCACCGGCCCAGCGTCTTGGAGTGGGGTTCCCGCGGGGGGGGGGGTTCTGGGGAACAGCACGAACCCCACAGACCAGGCTCTCCAGGGAAAGGACAGAAAGAAAGGCAGAGGCAGAGAGACCGGTTTGGGGGAGACGCCCCCAAGCTGCCCCCGTCCCCCGGCCTGAGAAGGCCCAGGGGGGCGAACCCCAGCCTCGTAGTCCCGGTGGCATTAGACCGGCAACGGGCGGCCCGAGGTCGCAGGCCCGGCCGGGGGCCACGGACCCGAGGTCCCGGCCGGCGGTCGGTACTCACCGGCACGGACATCTTGGCCGCCGCTCCCGTAGCCCAGGCGGGCAGCGGCGCGGGCAAGCTGGGGGCTCCTGTTCGCCGCGCCGCTCAGAGCCCCCGGGACCGGTCCCAGTGCTCTGCCGGGTCCCCGCGGGCTCCTGCGCGCTCCCGGCTGCCGGACGGTCCGGCCGCTCCAGCCCGCGCCGCGCATGCGCCTGCCGGCGCGGCCCCTCCCCCTCCCGTCTCCTCCGCGGGGGCCGCGTTAAAGGCGAGGACCCCAGACCCCGGCATGTTTCTGTCGGCCCAGCAAGGCTGGGAAGCTCGGTCTCCACTCCTTCCCCAACCTCCTAGAGCCACCTCTAATCGCACCATCTCCTGTGTGCTCTCCCTCACTCCCCACGTTGCCCAGCCCTGGGTGCTGGGCGCCTGCCCTGTGGTCTGGCCGGGCTCCCAGTCCTTGTGTCTGAAGGCGATTGCACATCAGCTGAGCAGGGCTACTAGAAACCATTCCCACTCCCCCAACTGAAAGCCCGGAGACCCCGAGCAACCCACAGGCAGCCCATGGCTCCTCAGCCTGCTCTGTGCTCCCTCCCGGCCCCGCCCCCCAGGAATGGGAAGCTCCCAACAACCCGGCAGCAGCCTGGCTCACTGTCGGGTCCCCCTGACAGTTGGAGCTAGACTGGCTTTTAGGGAGGATCCTGCCTCTTGGTAACCCTCGCCCCAGGCCCAAAGGCCACCCACAGCCAGGTGTCCTTGTGCCAGGGGCCAGCCCTCAGAAACTGGAAGACAGGCGTTCGCAGGCAGAGTCTTCCTTTCCCCAGATTAAACACCTCCTATTTCTTTGGCTGTTCCACATCTGACATGGTGTCCAAACACCCCATACACGGGCAGTGGGCACATACACGTGTGTCCTAATCCTCCCAACCCCTGCGAGGCAGGCCTTGCCGTTCTCATGATACATTTAACAGAGACTGAGGATCTGAGATTCCCTCAGCTGCCAGAAGTCAGAACCGGCGGTCTGACCACTCTGTTCTGCCACCCATCACATACCGCCCATCCCTGCTCCCTGGGGGCCCTTCCTAGGCAAAGCCGAACTGGGTAAATGGCTGCTACTGCCAGGGAGTGATGAATGAACACCTAGGCCAAAGGTTCCAGGGACCAGGGCAGTGCTGGGGAGGTAACGCAGAGCTGGTTCTCCGAGGCTGCCCGGCAGCAGCTGAGACTCATGGGGGACCCTGAGGGGCAGAGAACTCCAGGCCCCTAGGAAATCTGTGGGGGCAGGTTCCCAGGAGAATAGACTCTTTTGTCTGCAGAGTGTGATGTGCCAGGAGGCCCAAGGTGATTAAACAGGAGGAAGCAGTGGCAGGTGGGCTTCCCCAGAGACCCAGATCTCAAAATCCCCATAGCAAGTCATCTTTTGGGGTTGAGGAGGCTTTCCAGCCCTCTTTTCCAAGAGGTGGAGTTGCCTTGATCTTTCTCCTGAGGGTCCTGGGGAGAATCCTGACAGTGGCCATTGGCAATGAGAGGGGTACTATATGTGCAGTAAAAGGGGAAACTGAGGCCCAGGGCCCAATTCTCAGACCGATGAGCTGGGATCCCTCCCTGCTCCAACTCAGCAGAGTTGCCCTCTTTTCCCCTTGAGTGAGGGTTCCCAATTGTGCATCTCAGTTTTCCTAGCCCAGTGCTTGGCAAAGGCATTGTTGAAGGGAGCAGGCAGGGCCACAGGGAGCGGAGGGTGCTCTAGGCTGACAGCTGCCACCTCATCAAAGGGCATTCTGTGTGTATCTGGCAGGCAGCCCTGCCCGTGCCCACCCGCCCGCACCCAGCTGGCACAGGGGCTCCTGAGCTGGGAGCAGCAGCTCAGCCTGAAGCTCGGGCTCTCAGCCACACGTGCCCATCGTCTCGCAGGCTTCCTCGGCCACCCTGGCCCCTCCCACACTGAGCATTCCTCGCCTCCTTCCTGCTCTCCT
>NW_011889160.1:631879-633576 GCF_000151845.1 Pteropus vampyrus
ACAGGATGCATCTGCCAAATGCTGCTGCTGTCAGGATGGCTGACCCAAATCTCTCCACCAGCCTGCCTTTCCTAGCTCCGGCTTTCTACTTCCTGTGCTCTCCTCAGGCAGGAGACACCTGCTCCTCCTGAACATGCCCCTGTGGGTGATAAAGATGCTGGAGGCTGGCCTAAATTCTGGCCTCGAGGGTACCCTCAGGCAAGTTCTTTACACAAGGCCCTCAGGCTCAAGGTTTGACAGAAGGAATGGCTGGCAGAAGGTTCTAGAAAGGTAAGACTGCACATTGTCTGTCTGGATGACAAATTTTCTGAATAGGATGGAGCGATGCTCACAGTGGAATATCCATCAGACTCCACAATGAGACCCAGAGACACTGTGACACATCCAGATGGAAAAGCCTTCTTGGGCGCTGCCGCCTGGTCCACGTGGGTGGTGGAGGCTTCCCAGAGGAGGTGGCACTGGACCAGGAGCTTGATGGATGAGTGAGAGTTCAGGGGGCTTGTATGGGCAGCAAAGCCAGGGTGGAGGTTGGTCCCTCCACATCCGGTCCAGTAGCCTGAGTCCCATAGGTTGCTGGGGACACAAACCAATGTTCCAGAAAGCAGAGCCCAGTGGGGAGGCCTACATTCAAACTCTGGCTCGCCATGCTCTGTCCTGGGCCAGGAGCCCCCTCCAGACCTCAGTTTCCTCTTCTGTGCAATGGGGCAGCTGTGCGAGGTGCTCAGAAAGGGTGCTGGCGAGATCTGGGTGCAGCCGCCTCGGGATCCACCTCTGTTTCCCTGCCCCCACCTCTATTAACGAATCTCTCAGGATATTCGAAGGCATTAAGACCAGACTCCTGCTGGGCACCTGTCTCCTGGAGGAGACCCAGATCTGTGGAGTCTCAAGTGAGCAGACATCTATAAAAAAAATATGGTGTATCTCATGTGTGGAAGACATTGTGGGGGTTGTCATCTCCTGGAAGCAGAGCCTGAGGTGAGGATTCTTTGAAAATAGCTTCATGAGGAGCAGGAGGGGGCTGGGGAAGGTCTGAACAGGGAAATGGCTCCTTGCTGTAACTTAGCTCCAGCAGGGGAGCTTGGCGTGTGGGTTGCGGCCCACTACCAGCTCCGCCTCGGGGCAGGGGCTGGGCTGTTAGGCTCCAGGTCAGCCGCACCTGACTGCTGCCTGGCCTGGGGTGGGGCATAACCTCTGGCCAGGCAGGTTCTGCTCTGCCAAGGGCAATTTTCCAGAGATGGGGCCAGTTGTGAGCAGTTAGCAGCCAACTCTCCCAGCAGCCAGGGGATGGGCACACCTGAGAAAAGGGGTCTGGGCCGGTACCTCCAGTGTCCTCCACTGAGGTGGACAAGTCAACTAGCCTACTAGCCTATAGCTCTACAGGTTCTTCTGCCCTTAAGGAGCCAATAGCTATTGAATATCCTGTCCTCCTGGGCCCTTGGGCATGTCTGGAGACTTACTTGCAGAAAGGCGGTAAATATAGGTGGGGATGGACTCCCAGACAATCTGTCTGTCTCTCTGCCCCTCCCCCAGCCCCTAGCATCCCTCCATCGCCCACTCAGTGTCCTTCTCAGTGTCCTGGGACACTCCAGGGAGGGAAAGTCTCAGCCCATACCATTTCCTGCTTAGGAGGGAGCCCCAGGGGAGAGGCAGGGGCTTTGCCGAGGCATTGCAGAGCTGGGGGCTGGGACCCAAGTCCT
>NW_011889160.1:633626-638093 GCF_000151845.1 Pteropus vampyrus
CCCTGAGGGGCAGAGAACTCCAGGCCCCTAGGAAATCTGTGGGGGCAGGTTCCCAGGAGAATAGACTCTTTTGTCTGCAGAGTGTGATGTGCCAGGAGGCCCAAGGTGATTAAACAGGAGGAAGCAGTGGCAGGTGGGCTTCCCCAGAGACCCAGATCTCAAAATCCCCATAGCAAGTCATCTTTTGGGGTTGAGGAGGCTTTCCAGCCCTCTTTTCCAAGAGGTGGAGTTGCCTTGATCTTTCTCCTGAGGGTCCTGGGGAGAATCCTGACAGTGGCCATTGGCAATGAGAGGGGTACTATATGTGCAGTAAAAGGGGAAACTGAGGCCCAGGGCCCAATTCTCAGACCGATGAGCTGGGATCCCTCCCTGCTCCAACTCAGCAGAGTTGCCCTCTTTTCCCCTTGAGTGAGGGTTCCCAATTGTGCATCTCAGTTTTCCTAGCCCAGTGCTTGGCAAAGGCTTTGTTGAAGGGAGCAGGCAGGGCCACAGGGAGCGGAGGGTGCTCTAGGCTGACAGCTGCCACCTCATCAAAGGGCATTCTGTGTGTATCTGGCAGGCAGCCCTGCCCGTGCCCACCCGCCCGCACCCAGCTGGCACAGGGGCTCCTGAGCTGGGAGCAGCAGCTCAGCCTGAAGCTCGGGCTCTCAGCCACACGTGCCCATCGTCTCGCAGGCTTCCTCGGCCACCCTGGCCCCTCCCACACTGAGCATTCCTCGCCTCCTTCCTGCTCTCCTTCTCTGGTTGGACCCTTACTGCTCATTCTGTTTCCTCTTCCCATTTCTAGGTGCCCAAGCCGGAACTGGATGAGCAGTGAGGAAAGATCCCTTCAACGCCCTCTGGGGTACAGGGAAATGGAAATGCGGGGAAGGGGTGCAGCCGGGGCAGGACCTCTAAATCGGCTAGTCCTTGCTTCCAACGGACCCCCAGTGACTGCTGATGGCTGCTCACTCAGGGAGGACATCACTAACTCTTCCCTTAGCACAGGAAGAGGGATCTCTGGCCAGACCCTCACATGTTCCAAGACCCTCACAGCCAAAGAAGCCCCATTGGGGCACTGTATCCCTCTCCCCTGACACTACTAGGTATCTGTGAAAGCAGGGATGCTTCTCCTTCACCAACCTGTGCCACCCCCCACCCCTCCCAGTAGGCAAATGATTCCAGGCGACTCACTCAGTCCTGCAGACAACAGGCTTTGGGGGCCTTGCAACTAGCAGTTGACACCAGAAGCAACAGCTGGGCTGCTTGAGCAGGCACCACCAGCACCCTAAGAGGGTCCTTGAGGGCTGACCAGGGCCCCAGGGAGACAGGGTTATTGTTTTTCCTGGCACTGGGAGGGAAGGGAACTTGGACATAGCCAGAGTAAATCTGGGCAGAGACAAACTTCATATCCAGCTTTCTGGCCTCTGGCCCCTGCGCCTTGCTATGTCTAGTGGGACAGAGGCCAGGGAGGTGGCTCCTTCTCCTCCCAATGCCAGGGGGAACCGGGGACCTCTCTGGCAGAGGAACCGGTGGCCCAAGAGAGGGCAGTGAGCTTTCGAAGGCACCTGCAGGCACTGTGTAATAATCCTGCGTCAGCATGGTGCATCTGTCACCACTGATGAATCAACACTGATACATCCTTACTAACTAATGTCCGCACTCTACGCAGATTGCCTTAGTTGTTCTCTACTGTCCTTTTCCTGCTCCAGGGTCCCATCTAGGATCCCACCCAGGATCCCACATTACATTTAATCATCATGTCTCCTTAGGCGTCTCTGAGCTGTAACTGTTTCTCAGACTTTCCTTGTTTTCGATGACCTTGACAGCTCTGAGTGCTGGTCAGAGATTTTATAGAATGTCCCTCAGTTGGGATTTATCTGATGTTTTTCTCATGGTTATACTAGGGTTATGGGTTTGGGGGAAGAAAACCCCAGAGATAAAATGCTGTTCTTATCACATCATATCAAGGGTACATACTATCAACATGACACATTGCTGTTAATGTTGACCTTGATCACCGGACTGCCATAGTGTTTGTCGGGTTTCTCCACTGCGAAGTGACTCTTTTTCCCCTTCTTTCTATACTGTACTCGAGAGGAGTGAGGAGCCACGCTCCACTTCCTTGAGGACGCGGTGTCTACATAAACTATTTGGAATTCTTCTGTATGGGAAATTTGTCTCTTCTCCTTCATTTATTTATCTATCCAATAATTTATTTATATCAGTGTGAATTTATGGATATTTATTTTATTTTACAGTTTGGATTATAATTTCCTATTAGTTTATTTCCTTGTTCAAATTGTTCCTGCTTTGGCTATTGGGAGTTCTTTCAGTTGGCAAATAAGATTTTACAAGAGAATCTAGAAATCCAGATGGTTTTACACGATCTCTGGATTTTGAAAAATTGACTGCTTAAACTGAATGAAATGCTTCCACAGGCCAACCCTTGGCAGCTCTGGGCTCTGGAGTCAGATTACCTGGTTGGAATCTCGCTCTGCTGCTTCCAGATCTTGTGCATGTGAGTTAACCCGCCGGGAGCTCGGTTTTCTTATCTGTGAAATAGGAGGTTAATACTCACTGGGTATTGAGGAGATTCGTTTGAACGACTCAGGTAAAGTTTGGGGCACGGGATCTGTCGGAGAATCTTTAAAGAGTAGGGGCCATCATTGCCACACGCGTGAGCCAGGCATGGCTAAGCAACTCCCTGTGGAGGGCAAGAACTGAGTTTGTTTTGGGAAGGCCTGTAAGGACACTTCGGGTTTGGGGGGACCCTGCGAGCTCTGGAGTGAATGAGAATGGGAACTACCTACCCAACCCTGGTTTTCGATGTGAGAGTTTAGCTCTACTATTCTGGAGTAGCACCACATCAACAAGTGGGCGAGAACTCAGAACTAGATGTTCTGTTTTACTCACTCTAAAATGTGAATGACTACCTCTCCCCAGGAAGGCAAGTCAGACTGGCACAGAAAGAGAGGCTGAGCTTAGTAGAGTGGGTGGGGAACCCGTGGTCTGTCAGGCTAGATCTTGGGGTTCAGTCATAGCACCACCTCACATCCTGTGACCTTAAGTGAGTCCAGTTTCCAACATCCTTGAGGGTAATTTCACAGCATGGTCAAGGCTGAGCCCTGGGCACTGGGCCAGGGTCCCTCCTTATCTCTTCCCCATGCAAAGAACCTTGGGTGTGCTCTACCGGGGGGGACATCTGGTTAGGGGAGGGGGTAATGTTCAGGTCATCAGGCTACTTGGTACAGAGGGAGACCACCATCCCTCAGACACTGGGGCTTTAGGACCTGGTGGCAGAGGAGAAATGTATTAGTTTCTTATTGCTACTGTAACAAATTACTACAAACTTAGTGACTTAAAGCAATACAGATTTATTATCCTACAGTTTTAGAGGTTAGAAGTCCAAAATGGATTGAGAGGGCTGGTTCCTTCTGGAGGTTCTAAGGGAGAATCCCTTTCCTGCCTTTTTCGGCTCCTAGAGGCCACTCACATTCCTTGCCTCATGGGCCTGCGTCACTCTGACCTCTGTATCCATCATCACATCTCCTTCTCTGACTCTGGCCCTCTGGACTCCCTCTAATAAGAACCTTGTGATGACAGTGGGCCCACTCAGATAATCCAGGAAAATCTCCCCATCTCAAGATTCTTAATGTAATCACACCTGCCAAGCATTTTCCTTTGTAAGTTAACCTACTTGTAGATTCCAGAGATTTAGATGTATATAGGGGAGACCTCTGGTTCCTCCAAATCGCTCCCGCATCGGGCGCCCTGGCCTGAACCGCCACCATGGCTGACTTGGGCCAGACAGGAATCCTCTCACTCAGTTCAAGCAGCCTCAGTGGCTGTGCATGGGAACAGATACGAATGATGTGTGGCTCTAGTACGCAGTCTGGCAAGACAAAGCAAAAATCCCAAACAGGCCTGGACTCTTGGACTCAGAAATTCCAGGAATTTATCCTAAAACATGCACTCACAAGTAGCCAAAGATATACATGCGAGGACAAAACTTGCAGCTTAATGATCAGCAACACATGGGAACAAGTGACATGTTTAATAACGGGCACCAGTTAAGTGACGGGACATCCGCATGACAGAATCCAGTCCTGGGCAGCATGCAAATGACATGGAATGTTTACAGTATATTGTCAAGTGAGGAAAAAGAGGCTTCCAAATAATAGGCTCAGATGGATCCTATTTTTATAAAATTCATATATGTATATTTATATCATATATTTGTATCGGGAAAAGTATGGAAAAATAGATACCCAAATACCATCTGTGGTCACCTTGGGGTGGGGGTAGGACTTTTTTCACCACTGTGTCATATTGGGAGAGGGCCTACTGGGTGCTCGGTCCTTGCTGTGCCTGTCAGTGAGCAGGGCTTTTTCTGTCTTCATGGATTAGAATTGCACAGGAGATTTTTTTATAGGAGGAGAGAGGCTTTTGGAGTAACTAAAATTATTTTCTCTCTTTTCCGATGTT
>NW_011889160.1:643553-647000 GCF_000151845.1 Pteropus vampyrus
CCCGAGAACTGGGAGTGCCCACGGACGGGAGGAGATGGACTTCTGAATTCAAGGGGAGACCAAATTCCCCCTTTCTCTACCTTTTTGTTCTATTCAGGCCCTCTGGATTGGATATGCGCCCCCCCCCCACCTCAGTGATGAAGGTGATCTTTACTCAGTCTACCCAAATGCCAATCTCTTCCAGAAAAACCCTTACAGACATTATCTTACCAGTTACCTGGGCATCAAGCTGACATATAAAATTAACCATCATATGTGCTCTGTCCAAATGCCCCTTCCAGAGACAGAGCTCAGACTGTAGAAGGTTCTGGTACCCAGGGATGATCTAGTTCAGTGTTCTCCATGGGTGGCCATTTTCCTCCTAATTCCGGACACCTCTTGCCCACAGCACTGGGCTCTGCGCTCAGAGATGGACAGACAGGGCTTCCTTCCTGAATCGTGTCTTCTCAGAGGGTTTTCATAGGAAGAAAGAGGCACAACTGTCCTGCCAGTGAGAGGGAGACCTTTCCCGGAAGCAACCGGGCATCGGATTTCAAGGCTTTGAAAATGTGTCCCTTCCCTGACGCAACTCCACTTATTTTAGTAATCTAGACATACTCAGGGACACAGATCAAGATGTAAGGACAAGGTGGCTCATCACAACACTATAACAACAACGAGTGGGTAACGTCAGTGGCCAACGGTAGAAGATCTGTAAAATAAATTACGGTACAAACATATAATGCCACGTTACGGAGTCTTTAAAAATCATGTTATCAAAGAATGTTTGACTAAATGAGGAAACGCTCATAGTATATGCCATAGGTTAAAAAAAAAAAAAAAGAGAGAGAGAGAATAAAATTGCATATACCAGCGCAGTCCAAGAGAATTCTGTGATGACGGCCACGTTCAATACCTGCTCTGTCCAGTATCACAGCCACTAGTCACATGTGATTACTGAGCACTTGCAATCTTTGGCTAGTGTGACTCAGGAACTGAACTTTGAATTCTAATGAATTTAAAATTTAAATGTAAATGGCCACACATGAAAAGGTAAGTAGCTTCTGTACTGAGCTGCGCAGGTACAGTATAATCCCAACTGTGTTGAGAAAACATATGTGAAAACATATGAAAAAAGACTGAGAGAGAGTACCCCAAAGTATATACAGCAGTTTTCTCTGTATGATTAGGAAAGATTTAAATTTCGTTTGATGTTTCTGTTTTCCAATTTTCCAACATGAAGGCTTTTTCCATAATCAGAACAATCACGGGGACGTAGCAAAAAAGAAGGAGGGAGAAGGGAGAGGAAAGCCTAGTGCAGACCGAGCCGGTGTTGGCAGGACGGCCGGGGCGCTGGCCTGGGAACCGGGGTGATCCGCCCAGCGCTGGGCTTGTTTTGACGAGACCGTTGCGCCTCTGGTAGATTGGGTCGTCTCCAAGCTGCGGGCCACCTAGCTGACACACTACAAACTCAGTTTCGCTGGTGTGAGCATGTGTGTGTGTACGCACGTGGGTCTTGCCATCTGTCGTTGCCAACCTGGCAGCAAAGTGTTGCCTCTTCAGCTGCATTTGTTGGGTCTTGGGGGAATTTTGTTGTTTGAATTCCTTGCTTGCTTCCCAGGCCTGACTTCAGCTGCTTCTCCAAGTTACTGATAACTCTAAGGAGCTTCCGACTAAGTTCTTCACTGGGCCTCCACAGACTTGAAAGGAGAAAGTTGCCGCAGGTGGGTCTCAGGGTCTCAGCAGAGGGCAGGTTAGAAAGCCGGGTTACTCCTGATACTTTGCTGGTGCGTCAGCAATTTAAAAATTTGAATTGTTTGAAGTGGCAAGAATAGAGGAAGTTAGAATTTTCCTAAATACATAGCTGGGGCTTTTAATTTTTTGTTTTCTGAAGTAGGGAGGCCATAAGCAGTGGTTCTCAACTTCAGAGTGCATAATAATCACCTGGCCACCTGGCAGGAGTACAGAGTCCAGGTGTTAACCCCCAGGGTTATTTAACACCCTCTCATTTTACAGATGCAGAAACAGGGGTAGGGGAGGCAGAGGGCTGAGCTGGTCAACAGAGCTGGGATTAAAATCTGGGTGTCCTGACTGCGACATGTGTGTGAGTCTCACTGTATCACGCTGTCTGTTGGCACAAAAGTGCAACCCAACCAATTCTCTGATACCAACTGCAGGTCCAACGATTCAATTCAATTCTGTCACTAACTATCCAGAATTAGTGTAGACTCCACAGATTAAGGGCTAAGTCAGACAGGGCTGCTGCCACTTCAGACACAGCCACAAATGGGGTGCCTGAGCTACCCATGCTTCGGGTTTGATATTTGCTAGAACAACTCAGAGACTCAAAAAGTGCTCTACCTACCACGACAGTGTGCTACAAAGACGCCAGATGAAGAGCCAGATGGAGATGGTCCCACAGGTCTCGTGCACAGGAGCCTCTGTGCCTGCGGAGTTGGGGTGTGCACCCCCCTCCCGGCAGGTGGATGTGCTCCCCAAATGTTGCTGTTTAAAGGATTTTATGAAAATTTCATTTCGTAGGCATGATTTATGAAATCATTAGCCATTGGAGACTGAACCCCATCTCTGGCCTCCCTCTTTCCTGAGGTTGGGGACGGGGCTGAAAGTTCTAATCCTGTAGTCACAGGTGTGGCTTTGCTGGTGGCTAGTCCCCATCCTGAAGCTATCTAGGGCTCCCCCAAGAATCATTTCATCAGAAAACAAAGACAGTAAATTCCAAGAGTTTTTTGGACTCTGTGCCAGAAACTCTACAGAAACCAAGTACTTTTTATTACACCACATGGGGTATTTGTAACACCACTTGCACTGAAAAGACAAAACTGTCCTTTATAATGCTTTCTCATCATTTCTAGGCCCAGTTGTCTACAGCGGTCTCAAGGGTACACATAAGTCACAGCAGACACTGTTGGTGCAGGAGACCAGGTTTTGTGTGTGTGTGTGTGTGTGTGTGTGTGTGTGTGTGTGTGTGTGACTGGGGGATGAACAGGTTCCCCTCCCTGTTCTCAGGACCCTAACCTCAAATTCAAAGGTCCCATAATGGACTTCAAGGGCAGAATTGTAACAGAACTGCAAGGTCCAGCGAGAGAAGGCAGTTAAAGATGAGGCAATCTACTGAGGTGTCAGGGACAGAGTGTCCACCTGGCGTCCTCAGGCACCCAGAGAGCTTCCAGACTTAAAACATGTCTTCCATATGTCAGTCAGGGTGCCTCACACTTGGGCAGGCTGAGGTTATAATGCAAAAGTGTTAAGTGGAAGAAGCAAAGCACTAAATCATGAACTGAGATTAGCGGGGCTCGTCAGAGAGCTCAGCTTCCTGCCCTCCCTGCAGAGGGGAGGACAGCAGCTGGGCCCAGCACCCCTCCTCCCGAGCTGAAGAGCCTGGCCACACCTCCCACGGAGAGAGGGCACCCACGGCAGCCTCATGTCACAGCTGCTCAGGATGCTGGA
>NW_011889160.1:647050-647767 GCF_000151845.1 Pteropus vampyrus
TCACCACTATCCATTTCTAGAACTTTTCTCATCACCCGAAACAGAAAATTTGCCCCCATTAAATAATAATTCCTCTTTCCCCCTCCTCTAGTTCCTTGCAACCACATTCTACTTTCTGTTTCTATGAATTTGCCTATTCTAGGTGCCTCATGTAAGTGTAAACATACAATATTTATCTTTTTATGTCTGGCTTATTGCATTTTGCAAATCGTTTTCAAGTGTGATTTTTTTTTTTTAAGAATGCTTTTTGAGGGGAAAATGCAACTGTCAAGTTTTAGAAAATGCAAGCCACCCAGGATAGGTTCCCAGGACCCTCTGGAGGCTAGAGCAAGGGTCTTTCCCAGGGGCTGATGCCACATGAGGCTGCGGGGAGGGCGGGGTGCAACTGAACAGTAAGCAGAGAAAGGCCCTGGGTCACACACACCAATCCATGAAACCCTGTCACCCCTGAGCAGGCAGGAGACAGAGAGGAAGGCATTTGCCAGGGGTTCTTGGCATTGGACAGCTGATCTGGACAGAATTGCAGGCTCCCAGCTTGGGAACCTGGCCACTGGAACTCCTGGCCTTCTAGGATGTTTGTAAACACCCAGAGACCATAGCCCCTTCCAGGAATAGGCCTGTGTTCTCAGTGACTGTGACAAGTGGAATTTCACTCACCACTGGAGACAATCCCCAAGGCATTGTGTTTCTGAATCCAGGGATGAAACTGCCAGCTGA
>NW_011889160.1:648083-705897 GCF_000151845.1 Pteropus vampyrus
GAGGTTGGGGACGGGGCTGAAAGTTCTAATCCTGTAGTCACAGGTGTGGCTTTGCTGGTGGCTAGTCCCCATCCTGAAGCTATCTAGGGCTCCCCCAAGAATCATTTCATCAGAATACAAAGACAGTAAATTCCAAGAGTTTTTTGGACTCTGTGCCAGAAACTCTACAGAAACCAAATATTTATTACACCACATGGGGTATTTGTAACACCACTTGCATTGAAAAGACAAAACTGTCCTTTATAATGCTTTCTCATCATTTCTAGGCCCAGTTGTCTACAGCGGTCTCAAGGGTACACATAAGTCACAGCAGACACTGTTGGTGCAGGAGGCCACGTGTGTGTGTGTGTGTGTGTGTGTGTGTGTGTGTGTGTGTGTGTGTGTGTAACTGGAGGATGAACAGGTTCCCCTCCCTGTTCTCAGGACCCTAACCTCAAATTCAAAGGTCCCATAATGGAGTTCAAGGGCAGAATTGTAACAGAACTGCAAGGTCCAGCGAGAGAAGGCAGTTAAAGATGAGGCAATCTACTGAGGTGTTAGGGACAGAGTGTACACCTGGCGTCCTCAGGCACCCAGAGAGCTTCCAGACTTAAAACATGTCTTCCATATGTCAGTCAGGGTGCCTCACACTTGGGCAGGCTGAGGTTATAATGCAAAAGTGTTAAGTGGAAGAAGCAAAGCACTAAATCATGAACTGAGATTAGCGGGGCTCGTCAGAGAGCTCAGCTTCCTGCCCTCCCTGCAGAGGGGAGGACAGCAGCTGGGCCCAGCACCCCTCCTCCCGAGCTGAAGAGCCTGGCCACACCTCCCACGGAGAGAGGGCACCCACGGCAGCCTCATGTCACAGCTGCTCAGGATGCTGGACAGAGTCTAAAGATGGGCAGTTCCATAACTTCCACTAGAAAACCCAGACATTGACTGTAATTCACTTTGGTGTGTTCAAATTTCGAGCTCATTTATCTAGGTCAAGAGCCACTTATTTGCATCTAACAAGTCGCGGCCCGCTGCAGCATCTTTCTCACATATGGCCTGTTCATGTCCTGTCTCCGTGCATCAGGGCTGTGTGGGGGAGGGGAAAGCAGACTCGGCAGGTCTTGCACCATGGGCTGTGCTGGCACAGACCCCTCAGCGCCCCAGCCTGCTTTTCAGAGAAAGGGAAGTTGGGGTACACCAGGTAGTTTACCTGTGTGAGTCACTCATCTCCTAGGGAATGTTCCAGGAATGCCTGTTATCCCAGAATGGGATGCAGAGAAAGCTCGACACTGAGCAAGCTCATCACCATGGTAACCCCTCCATCCCCTCGAAATCTCACTTGTAAGGAGACTGACAGAGGTGACACAAGTTAATGATTTTTTTAGAGGTGAGATTCACATAAGTAAAATTAACCATTTAAAATGTACAATTCAGTGGTATTTGGTGCATTCACCATGTTGGGCAACCGTCACCTCCATTTGCATGGTCTTGAACTTGTATAAATGGATCATGTGTTAGGTCTGCTGCAACGGGCGCTTTTTGCATCAGTGCTGCTCACGAGGTTCATCTGTGTTGATGCACGCGGCCCTGGTTCATTCAATTCACCTCTGTATCATATTCCACCGTGTGATTATTTCACAACCGATCCTTTCTCCTGATAGGCACTGGGCGGTTTCCAGGTATTTCCGATCACCAGCGAGCTTGCCTCCTTGTGCACATGCTGGTGCTTCTCCAGGATGTCGACCCAGGCGTACATGCTGTATCATGGGCCAAGTGCAGCTCCAGATTTATTAGAAATGGTCAAAGTGTTCTTCAAGGTGGTGCTAATTTATATTCACATGAGCTTGGCTGTCTTAGGGAGCTGGGAGCCAGGTGCACAATTTAATTACAGTAACTTACCACTTGGATAGTGTATTTCATTTAATAGAACACTGTGAGGTAGGCAGGATTATTAACCATTCTCAGCTTCCTTCTGAAGACAAGGATTCTGAGACTCCGAGGGACTCAACCTGGATCCCAGCACTAGGATAGAGGGCAGAGGCAGGCTGACCCGTATCTGACCCTGGGCAGTGCTCTCCTCCTCTCTCTCCCCAGCATCGACACCTGTACTGCACCTGAGCACAGACCAGGCCGTCTGCCCCATCACCCGAGACCGCAGCGGAAGCGCACTGGCTGACCATGGAGCGGAGACCCCGAAGGACGGGCTCTATGATTGGGGCCATCCCAATTTCCTTGTTGTGGTCAACTTGCCTAAGCACAACGATTGCATCTGACAGTGATTTTGAATCTGAGTTATCCTAGGAGGGCGCGCACGCACGCACGCACGCACGCACACACACACACACACAGCTGCAGGGAAGAAAAGACTGCAGAAAAGTCCCAAGCAGGGGGAATGGGTTAAGACACTTGACTCTCCAAGGTGCACCGTCTGGGCACCCAGTCCCTCGTTCCCTCACTCCCCGAAACCAGGCAGCATCCCACTGCTCCCACTGTGTAGCCCAGAAACCTGGCTCTGAAGCAGAGCTTAGCACGAGTGACACCTCACCACGAGGCTTGTCTGAACAAGGCCTGAGGGGTCTGGGTGAGGCCACTCTCCTCCCCCGACAGGGAGTGTCCAGGGCACAGGCAGGATTGGAAGCCAAAGCCCGTGTGCCCACATCTTTGCTGTGCTTCTGGCACAGACTTTCGGCGATGGGGCGCGCCAGCTGCCATTCTTGTCAGCTGCAGGCGTCGCCTCGTCTTTGCTTCTGTCCCCTGCACTCGAGTCTCTCCTCTCCAACGTGAATCCTCCATCGCGGAGCTGGGGCCCAGAAGGCCTTGAGGGTTTAATCTTGCCTCCCCCGCCTCCAGTCACAAGATGTAGGTGTGATCACTGACTTTCACAATCTCACCTCAGGCAAGTTTCCTCTTCTCAAAAACAAGGAGAGGATCTGACTAGATAACACGGAGGAAGCACCTGGCGCCAGGTACCACTCGGGGAGGCTAAGAGCTTCTGATCCTTCCCCAGGAGTCCACCATCTTATACCAGTTCCTCTTTGTTCACTTCTGTTGTTTTGGTAATTAGAAACAATGTCATGGACTCTAAGCCAAGCTGCCCGGGCAACTCCAGTTCTGGCTAAAGATCAAGACCAAAGGCCAGAGGACAAACGCATCTTTGGGAGCCTGTTCTGGGTCCTTTCCAACCCACTGCACCACGTCAACCACACCATGCCACCCCAACGACACACCACACCTGTTCTGCCGAGAACACGGGGCAGCATGGCACCTGGAGAGCCCTGTCACCTGGACTCCCTTGTCCCTGCTTGGGTAGCAGAAGGGCCATCACTCCATCCTTTCTGGGGAGGTCCCCCTGTCCTTCTGAGGTGGGAGCCATCAGCCAGCCTGCTGCACCGGGACAGTGGTGAACTCGGGCACCCGGCTGTCTGCCAGGCTCGCAGTCCAGTTCCTCCTCCTGAGCTCACTCCAGATTCAGTTCTTAACGCAGCCCTTCTCCCCCGCAGACCTTATGGGGAATTCGTAACTAGAACACTGTGTTCCTCAGGAAATAGGTGAGCAGAACACAGAAAGGATTTCGTTCTACTCTTTGACCTTATGCTGTGGCAGGGCAGTTTTTTCAGGAACGGGAAGGTACCGGATGCCCTGGAAATCCGACACGCCCACCTGGGGCAAGGAGGACAAAACGGATGGTAAGAGCAAGGCCAGGAAACCCAACTCTCAGGGATTCTCTGGACTTGGCAGGCCAGCCGGGAAAGTCCTCGGGCTGGCATGGCCTCCTCCATCGCTCACACCACGGCGGGGGTGCGGGGGAGGGAAGGGGGGTGGCATGCGGTGCCGGCAAAGGGCTGCCAAACTGCCTCTCAGCCCTGACTCAGTCTTTCCACTTCCCACTCGCCAAAAACATTTTCCTTGACAATTCTCGAATCTGGGATAAAGGGACGGAATTTCCTTTGGGACACAGGCAGATTAGTTTTCACTAAATGTGGATGTGAAGAGCTCGATAAAATAGTATCCATTTGTTCTTAAAAACTGTGGGCTAGATGGTGTCTGCCATGGTTCAAACAAGACTCTGGTGAAAAAGGTGATTCTGACTGAAGATGAACACACGTCAATCAGCCCTGCCGCACAGCGTGGCCTCCGCGGGCCCAGTGAGAAAGGCCAGGCATTTGTTGAGGCAGCTCTGTCTTTCTGAGAGTGGGGCGGGAAGAGGTCAGGCCAAGTGGCGATGCTGGCTGAGAAGTTAGGTCCCACCGAGGGCACAGATGGGGCTCGGGCAGGAACACAGACAACCAAGAGGAAGGCCAAGGTTGGCCCAGGCCCGCCTCTAGCGCCTATAGGATGCCCCCTTCACCACTCACCGAGGCACGCAGGCCTGCTCCCAGGGGGCCGCGCCATTTCCTTCCTATTCTCTCCTACACCCCCGTCCTCCGCCTGCGCCCTTGGCTGGCAGCAGCACACTCTACTCCACAGCCACAGCACTCCGTCCTCCGCGGACGGTCTGCCGGGGCTGAGAAGACACACCTCCTGGGGCCTCGTTTACACCTACGAGAAGCGGCCACTCATTTGGAGACTAGCTGCTCATGCCCAAGTATCCGTCCTGCTGGCCAGTTCCACTGTCCCTTGGATCTGATCCACATCAGACGGGAGTGAACATAAGGGTCAGAGAACGTGCTTGAAATTCTGGGAAGTAAGATGATACAGAAATCAAGCACAGGATCTCAGGAGTGGGGAGCAGCTCTTCCTAGACCGGGGACCCCTCCACTACGTTCCTGGCTGCTGCCGGACCTGCAAGGCGGGGAGCAGAGCTCCAGGGGACCCCCATTTTGTCCCGGAACAGTCAGAGCATGTCAAGGTCTTTCCTTATACACAGCCTAATTCTGTCTCTCTGGGACAATTTTTAAAAATTTTTATTATGAAAAGTTTAAGTCTGTATAATCACCTATTCCTAACCCTCCATACACTTCTCCCATCTTCAACAACAGGCTTTTGCAGCCTCCCCCATAGCCAGGGGTGCTTGGATGACCCAGCTATGGCCAATGACACATAAATGAAAGCCTGCTCTGGTTTTTAAGTCTCACTGTAGGGCGATATACACATGTGCATACACACTCACGGGCACATGTGTCCGCCAGAGGAAGCCACTTCATCGGTAAGATAAATTTAGTTCAATACAGGTAGCTTTTTTTAAAGTGGTGACATGTGGATCGAGAGGGAGGCAAGCTGAAGTCAAGGCAAATGAGTGTTCGATGTGAAGCTCTGAGAACTCCAAAGGACAGACCTGCAACGTTGAGAGGGACGGCATCTGGCAGGACTGGTGCGACAGCTCCTCATTCACATCCCTCGACAAGCTGCCAGAGTCTGCGAGAAAACGGGGCTGGGCTGGAGGGGCTTTTCAGACTCACGGATGTGTACCGTCGAGTGCAGATCAGATGTGTGCAGCACACCTGCTGGGAAAAGACGCAGCCAATCAAGAGACAGCTGAAAGGAAACCTTTCTGCAGGACTAAGAAGCCCGTGTAAGGGCCGGGTCATGAATAAACCGGCAGTGCCAAAGCACCAGCTGGGATTCTCACGGACATATCTGACTTCTCTCTCCATGCCTGGGAGCAAAGCTGGAACAGCAAACCCACCTGTGCGAAGGACCCGCCAGGCTCTCGCAGCGTTTGTCTTAATCTTGGTGCGAAGGAAAATTTGCTAAAAAGAAAAACCCTAATTTACAATGAGCTCAGCCCTATTTGTTCTATAGAATTACATATCGTTCCTCAAACTGGGAGAGGAGCCACCTCATGAGTTGTACAATGGCAGCTGAGATGAAGGACTATGTGACAGGGAGTGAATGCTGGAGGCACTGAGAACCTCAGAAAAAAGTCAGGGCAACAGTCATCGCAGGGCAGTGAACAGTGGATGATGCACAGAGTGTTCTACACAGCAGGACTTGCATCTCAGCCTCGGCTGGTGGCACCTGTGGGTCTGGATGCTCCGCCCTCATCAAAACGCCGGCTGGTCTTAGGATGAAGGATTTTCCTGTAATTCCTGTGTAGGACCATAACTGAGGCCTCACTGGCCACCTGTTCTGATGTTGGCCTGAAAACACTCTATCACTTCCTTTAGAATCCTTTATCGGAGCAGATGTGAACTGACAGCGTGTTCAGATGTAGCTTAAACCACCTTTCTACGTAATAAGGTCTATAACCACACAGGGCTGCACAATCAGGTCTTGGTTTCCATGAGCTTCTGGCCACATAGTAGAGGACTAGATGGGCAGATGGTGCTTGTGCCACTCAGGTGTGTCATGAGCTTGTCTCAGCCCTGTGAGGTACTGGTGCTACTCATGCACTGACAGACCAGAAAATGGAGGCTCAGAAAGCTGAGCTGTGGTCAAGGTCACACAGCTGGCAGATGTCCAGGGAGGAAGTGGACCCTAGTCTTTGGAACCCTCTGGAATCCTAGTCTTGGTTCTCCCAGGACACCACCCCCACTCTCAGGACCAGGCTGTGGGGTTTACAGCTTTATTAAAATAAAGTTTGGGATTTAAGTTTTCCTAAGGAGTACAAAAAGGAAATAGTCCTTCGGAGTCTTCTTTGACAAACTGAAAATTAAAGAATTATCGAGGTGGGAGCACATCTGGGAAGAGGAAAAAGGCTGAAGGTAGGAACAATTCCTAATTCTGCAGCACTGTAACCTTATTTTCAGCCTTATCTTATACCAGTGATAGGAATCTCAATAGAGAAAGAGATCAGGAGAGAAGCAGGAGTGGAACCGAGACCAAAATCGCCCAGGGCCGTGGTGATCCACCAACACTGGGGGCCTCCTTCCCTCCATCTCTGGGGCAAGGCTGACCTCAGGAAGTGGCCCAGAAATTCACATCCTCACTGCGGCCAGCTGGACAGGCCTAGAATGCACTGACCTGGCCTGGTGGACTCTGCAGCAGAATTATGGGAAGGTGAGTAGGGTCATCATCATTACCAGCCTCTCATTGGACCAACTTTTATTTTTTTACTTTTATTTTTTTAAGGACAAACTTTTAAAAGTAAAATGAATGAAACCACGTGAGATCAAGATACAAGGACAGAAATTCAATGTGGGAGAAAAGACCTTGCCGGGAAATAGTCGAGGAACACCGGAGACATTTCACAGTCCTCGGAGACATTTCACAGACGCACAAGAAGCTCACATTGTAAACAGGATTAAGCTATTGGTTTTCCCCGTTAACATCAGGGTTTCATTTTGCTCAGCCGGAGATCTCGCTCAATTTCAAACTGCCTGTGATCCACTCGGTCTAGAAAAGCTTTCCGCTCAATATATCTAGAAGAAAATGAAAAAGATGTTTGTCAGCAGAATCCAGTAAGAGAAAGTGCCTCCCCTGCTCCGTTCAGCACCCCCAGGTAGGTGTACACGGGTCCATGTGGGCGGCGGGGTCATCAGTTACAGCAAAGGCAAACAGACGATTGACTGCCCACGATCAGTAGCATCCAAACCATTCGCGTTTGGTCTAAACAAGGATGTTTCTGGTTCGGATGTGAATGAAATAATATGGAAAGGAGAGAGCAACAACTTATCAAAGCACATTAGAGGCTTGGTGGCAAGAAAATGTTGCAACTGTGAAAACATTGAGTCTTCAAGGAAAGAACGGGGGTGGAGTCCGACATGAGAACAGAGCCCGGCTTGCCCCCGCAGTGGTTGGGCCGCGCCGGTCAAGGACTGAAGATCTTTGAGCCTCATTTTTCTAAACAGCAAAATAGTGATGGCGTATTTCCTGGCCTTAGCCATGTGGCAAGTTGATGCGGAGAGAAAGCTATGCATCCCGCATATATACATCAAAACGTAAAATCAGGTGCATCTGAAAATGGAGGAAACAGGGTGGTAAACGCTACCTCACAGGGTTATAGTGACAGGAAAATGAACCGAGGGGCATGGAGCACTCACTTTAGGATGCACTTAACTGCTTCCCGCTCTTTCCTTCCCCTCACCCTCCCTCCTTTCCATATGTCCTCCACCCAGTTGGGGCCAGGTTGCTTCCACGGGGATGACAGAAGAAGCCTTTCCCTAAATTCCTCTAAGGGAATGAGAGCAAGCACCTCTGCCACCCACAGTCCACAGACAGGGCCCCTTAAGAGGTCGGCGCTCTGCTCCCTGATCCACGGCTAAGTTCAGCAGCCATGGTGACCTCCCTCAATCCTCCCAGGCAGGAAAGGAAGGAAAACAGGGCTGATGTGGCAGGCGAGGTTGGCTGCTTGAAAAGACACAGCTGCATTTTAATGTTCCTTCTTACCATAAAATGTGCCTCGATTTGCCTGGGGGAGGGGATTACTGCTGCTAATTAATCTATTGAGAGAACAAAATTGCCATTGAAAATAGGAGACATAATTGAATCTCTGTACTAATTTTTCTTTTGTTGCACTGTGGAAAATGTGCACCTGTCTGTCATTACAAGGTCATTACGTTTATGGTGAGCCCCTTACCAGGTTTAGGAACCTGTGTTCCTCTGCTGCGTTCGGGGCCTCAGTTTCCTTCTCACTGCACCCTATGAAATGCAGTCCATCTTTGCTTTCCATCCAGGTTGCAGCCACTAGCCCTACAGCTTACTACAGAGTGGGTGGCAGCTCTGAGTCTGAATTCTGACTGCCGCTTTCTGTGTGACTCGATATAAGCCACATAACCTTGCCAATAGCAGAGCTGGTGCTCAGTAAAAAGGCAGTGCCTGCTGTTGACATCATTCTGGGAAGCTAGCTTCCCTCAGGGTCCTGAGGTCAATAGATCCAAGAGCAGGTGTCAGCTCTCTTAATCGGTGTTACCAGCAACTCATAGCCACCACCTGGTCTGAGATCGGGAACTAGGTAGCTGCACCAAAACTGCCAACTACAGGTCAGAATGGCAGGAAACAGGAGGGCAGGGCCCACTACTAGGTCTGACATAAGTCCTCAGGTTCAGGTTGTCAGACTGAGCAAGTGTAATCCAGGAGGCCTGTTAGATTTGACTTTCACATTCCTTGGTGGACAGGGAAGCCACAGACACTGGACCCCTTTTGACATAGAGAGAAAACAGGGGAGACTGGTGGGAAGGCAGACACCTGAAAGAATCTCCTCTGGGATTTAGTGGGGACGATTAACCAAAATCGACTGAAGGGCTTTGTCACACAACCACCACCATCCTTCCCCACTCCAGCCCACCGGCTCTGCGGCAAGGCTGTGACCGGGATTAGCATGCACACTGACAACAGAGGGGTGCTTTAAACACCCCTCAAAGTTCTAGCAGGAAAAAAGGGGTGAACTGTGGCTCAAGGGGAATTGAGGGCATATTTCAAAAGAGCCATTAGCCAGTGCTACCTGTCTGAGGGAGTAGGCTGGGGGGTAGAGACAGGAAGTACAGTATGGGGCTTTGGGCATCTGTGGTCTTCCTTATTGACTTTCCTTTAAAGAAGAAGTGATACTTCAATTAGGATGCTCACTGAGTGTGAATAACGGCCTCGAAACTGGGTCCAGCTGACCTTGAGACTATCAAAAGTGAGGCCAGGCTGGCTGCTAAAGAGGAAGGTGCAGGCAGAGTTCAGGTTCAGAGAAGGCCTTGGGCAGCAAAGAGGGGCACATGTGCAGAATGTGGCTGAATTCTCAAGGGCTACCCAGACAAAGGCCATCAGGGCAGGTTTGGCGACTTCACCCATTCATAGACATCTATATCTGCTAACGGGATCCTTGTGATGGCTTTGGTTTAATGCCAAGAGCTGCCCAGGAATACAATTTCTATTAGACATGGACACCCGCGCCACCAAGAAAAAAGATGCCGAAGATGAGGATGGCTTTGACGTTTACTATTTGTGTGACTTTGGGCAAGATACTTAATTTCCTGTGTCTTATTTTTCCTCTCTGTAAAACAGGAATAAAAATGATAGTACCCCTCTGACAATACAACAAAACCGTGAGAAGTGCTTTGCTAACAACAAAATTCAGAACAGCTATGAGCGTTGTGGGGTTCCTGCTTTCCACTTCTGACTTGACTGCATCACTACGAAGCTACAGAACTTGGGGTTGCTGGAACAGGGACGGAGGGACCAAATGCTCATGGGGAAGGCCCCTCCTCCAAGGCGGCCTGAGTGGATGGCCTATTTATACTGAGCCTCAGGAAGTTTCCAGGTTAGTCCCAGAACAGAACCGCAAGCTGACAAGTGCAGTGGTGCTTTTCTGCCCTGTGTCCAGAACCCCTGGGGACCCAGGCTGATTCGGCCCAGTCCACTGGGAAGCTGGGGTATGAGTGAGGGCATCCTCCCTTCCTGCTGCTGTTACCTTATGGGGCCCATTTAAGAGGCAGCAGCTCTTCACTTTCATTAATAAAATATGCTAAAAGCATCAAAACCTAAGGGATTTTCCTTTCAGAACCAGGTTAGACACAATAGGCTCTGACATCTTTTTGACCTTTCAACACAAATTACTTTTCTGCCACTAATTTTCTTGAGATCTAGGCCAAGGGGGAGGGGGAGAAAAATGAAGGAAGAGGACAAGTGAAGGTAGAAAACGCTTCCAGGGAGCATGGCAGCACCTCCTGCAGGGAACCCATACCGCAAATGAGGGACGGCCACCCGCGCTCCCAAGTCTGCGAGGGTGAGATTGTCCCATGGGTGTGCTGACCTCCAAACGCTCTCACAGGCCCATGAGAGGCCTCCTGCCCGCCAGACAGGAAAGAAAAGGCAGGGAGCTCCAGGGGACTCTGAAGCAGGCACAGAACCGAGGACGCTTCAGGGCGGTCATCAGTCTGCTTCCAGAGAGCCAGGGTGCCTTCAGCACAGCACAAATGTGAGAAGGAAAGGGGTAAATTTCAATTCCCAGTGCCAGGAAGCGATGAGCGATGGAGGTACTCAGAGCTAGAACAAAGCTCTGTGATGGGTATAAAATATGTACTGTTTTTGCTCTGAGAAATGCAAGTGGGTCTACGGCCATGCTGCCCCGAACACGCCCGATTCCCTCTGATCTCGGAAGCTAAGCAGAGTCGGGCCTGGTTAGTACTTGGGTGGGAGACCACCTAGGAAGACCAGGTGCTGTAGGCAATTTAAAAAAAAAAAAGAGAAAGAAATGCAAATTAAACAAGCAATCTGTCCAATATTGCACAGGCCTGTCTCTCACCCCACCATGGAAGAGATGTGACCTGCAAACATCTTGAGGGCCAGAGTGAAATGATGGTGATTTTAATTTTCTTCTTCACTGCTTTCCTCTCATCTCACCTAAATGCTGTGCTTGTTCTGAAACTGTGACTCTGAGGGGTCACGGAGACAGTCTTTGTAAAAAGAAAATTATCTTCTCTGGTCTCTCCGTCATGCCTCTCCAAATCACAAATACACCTGGATTCCCATCATCGTGCTCCATGACCTTCAATTAGATTGCCAGCAGCAGCCAGGACCAAGCCTCTGTGTCTCCTTTTCTATGCACATGGCCCCTTCCCCTAAGATTGCTGGCCTCCGCCTCAGCAGTGCTGGAGAGACACACTGCTGATGGTGAATGCTGCTGAGCAGCCTGTGGCATCGGTTACAGGCGAGAGGGAAGCAATGCTAAACGCCTTCAGTGCAAACTGCTGACAATGATCTTGAAATGCTCAACTAGGCTGGGAGTCTGGGCTCAGAGGAAAGCATCTTTGGTAGAGGCACTTTAACCAACTCTGTTGACCGAAATCATGCAGAGGTGGAGACATCATTTGGATGTATCGTGCCCTTCTTTTCTGGGTGGTTAATTCTAACCCTATTAGGCTCCAAACCAAAGCTGCCCAGTGGGATGGGCTCTGAGAGAGCAAGGCGCTCAGCACCTGCTCTGGCTCAGAGCTCTTCTAGGTGCTGGTGACAGTGGTGAGCCAGATCTTGCCCTTGGGGGCTTACTATATAGAAAACCAAGCACAACAACGCGCACCAGCTGGTAATAAGTGTGACAAAGAAAATCAAATGGGGCGATGGGATTGAGGGTTCCTGGGGTAGAGCCACTGTAGAGGGTGGCACCTGAATCCAGCCCATCATGGAGGAGGGTCTGGAGGAGCACTACTGAGCCCGGCTGCCATGAGCAGGGGAGAAGAGGATAAGGAGGGCAGGGGACGACTCAGGGAGGACCTGGAATGTCGGGGTAAGAAGCTGGAACTGAATTGGAATTACCATCAAAACACAAAAAGCACGATAATCTTTTAACCTCAATCCAACCTTATTTTAATCAGGACTGCATAACAGAAATATTTTTACCACCAGCCATGACCTGAATTCTTGTATATGAGATAAATTTAAATAGAGTGCTCATAAAAAGGTCATGTTCTCATAATAAATATGGCAGAGGCCAATCACTACTCAGAGGTGGCTTTTTAAAGATATCATCAATGTGACCTTCCCTGCTTCTGTGTTCAGCGAAGATCACATCATCCCAGGGACACACTTGGGATTCTCCACACATTCTGCAGAGGGTCCTCGCCCTAAAGGATGCCTTGCCCTCGTCGGCATCTGTGTCGGAGAATCTGGGGGCCTGACCTGCCTCTGCCCAGAAAGACCTTACAGGTTTGGTTCTTGTGCTTCCCTTCAACGCTGTGACACTGGGCTCTCTTCACAACAGAAATCTTGCCCTTCTCAACATCCCCTGTTTTGAAGTCAGCTCTCTAGTTACCTATGTGCTGGAAAAGCTCACCCAGCAGCTGGCTGTCTTGTTGTCATCTCTAGAGTTCAGAGCTGTGTTCTAAGTGATTCTCAACCCTCGCTGTGCATGAGAAGCCCCTAAGGAGTGATTTAAAGATTCAGACTCTTGATTTAGCAGCTCTGTACAGGAGTGATTATGTCACCTGAACTTTGGACCCCTCCAGAGGCCTCTCATGTTTAGTCAACTAAGCACCTTCCCCAGATGAAGGACTGGGCCCTCTGATCTTCCTGCAGAAGTTGGGAAAAGCAAATGAGCGGAGGTGTGGGGGTGGGTGCTAGAGAGGGCAGGTGAGAACAGCCAAGGCAGAACACAGAAGTCATCAGACTTGCGTTGGAAAAACAGGATCAGGTCCCTGGAATCATCTGGGGAAAAGTCTCAGAGAAGGAGGGAAAAACAGAGCACTTGAAAGCTGCATGCTGTTAGTTGTTCCCTGTTACTCAATTTTCCATTGCCTGAAAAGGCCTCCTCATGGGGCAGATGTCTTTTTTAATCCTGCTTCTCTTCCAGTGTACATTTTATTAACTCTCCCTTATCTTCGACAGCACCACTCCTTACTTTTATAAGACGTCTATTAACTCAAGCAGAATGAACATTGTCCAACCCATATAATCAATACCCAGGGAAACGACAGAGTGTAGCACACTCTGGCAGTTTTCTGCTGCCTTAGATCACGAGGGGAACGTGGAGGAGAGGGAGTCGTGAGTTACTAGAGCTGAGTCCAAGGGTGGGGAGGTTGGGGCAAATGGCAGAGGCTCTCTCTACATAACACTAACTCCTGCTTGGGCTTTATCCTGGGCCTTCTCAAGTTGGCTTTGGCACTTCCACCTCCGTCCTGTGGCATTCCATCTTTGACACACTGACTTAGAAGTCTGGTAGTTAAACAAGCTTGAAAAGTCATTACAAATTTTTTTGAAACACACGGATCAGCTTTCAAGTTCAAATAATTGGCTTCGAATAATCTTAAAGCCTAATTTAGAAATGACCCACAAAATAAACCCTCACCTGTCTTTATTACAGTTTAGCTTGTAAATAACCCTAATGTCTACCACTTAATGCAGACCTTTATGTGACAGGTGCTCTGCAAAGGGCTTTATGTATATTACACGTGTTGTACACATATTACATATATTATCTCCTTACAACCACCGAGGGTGCTATCATTACCCCAGTTTTACTGGTGAAGGAGCTGAGCCTCAGAGATGCAGTGTGCCACAGGGAGAGCCCTTACGGGTGAGGGGCAGGGCGATGAGCAGCCAGGGCTGTCTGGTGGGCCACACAACACTTCCTTTCACTGTTAGGGGCAGGGATTGTTGACCTTGAGCCATGGACCCACTTCTGTAGTAACTTCGCTTTTTAATTCCTTCTGAGGTTCCTAAATACTCACTGAACACTGTGGCTTTCTTGATATTCCTAACTACATAGTGTATGGACATACTCTTCATATTCCAAAGTGAAGAGGAAGGGAGTGCAAGTGATGGCCTGGATGCTGTCTGAGGACTGACATGCCACACAGATTGAAGCCAAGGGTGAAGCCCCACCCTGGGCTGTAATGACATGGACAAAAAAAATCCCACGATAATTCAAAGACATCTAAGCACTCTGTTGGCTCTGCTTTTGAAGCGTTTGAGCTAATCTGGTTTCTCAGAAGGCCAAATAATTCAGGTCAGGCCAAGACCGATACAGTGAGCCACATCTGACCACATGAATAAACGAGGTGACTTACAGTTCACAGGAGCTGTAATTCAGCAAATTCAGCTTGGCAGACGTGACTGCCCGAGAAAAGTGCTGCTCACATGCCTCTCCCTTCCTGTCACCTCTGGCATTTTTCTCACCACTGGAACCTGCCCCATATTAGAACAGAGCTTTGCTGACAAACCAAAGCACTCACATTTTTAAAAATTGGGTGGCCTATCTGTAATAAACTATTTGAGTTCTTAGGATTTTTCAGAGGAACAGAATCTTCTTCTTACCCTTCCTTCCCTCGATTGTGGATGGCCAACTCTTCACCAATGCCCTCTTCCTCCTTGAAGCTCTCCCAGTCCAATTTGGACTTCTCTAGGGTGCTCATCTTCTGCTTCTTGGCTCCAATTTTCCCCAAAAGGCTACTCATGCCACTTGATCGTTTTAACCTAAGGAAAGGAAAAACATAAAATATGCAGTGTGAAAATTGTAATCTCTCAATTAATGGTTGTTCTGATAGGCACGGGGCTCCCTATATTTGAGCTATTTACCTCACTGGGAGCCATGTTCGTATTTAGAGTACTTCCGGTCTGGTGTAGAGAACACCATAAGCAGATCAGACTTCTAATGCACTTACCCTGCTTAACATCTCTGACCGCTCTAAGGACCCGGGGATATGAAATCCTCTGACAGGTCTCTGCTTGCAGGGAGGGAGAAGCACAGCACAGTTCAGGCATGGCTTTAGGATCACACGCCTAGGTTCATATTCCAGCTCTAATTGACTTTAGGTAGTTATTTAACCACATCTGCCTCTGTTTCCTAATCTACAAAGTGAACACTTACTCATGAGGCTGTAGTATATCTCATATGTAAAGTGCTTAACACAGCACCTGGCACACAGTAAAGTGCAATGAATGTTAGCCATACTGAATCAGTGTCATCACTTGTGCACTAAAGCCCCGAGGGATTCTTTTAAGAGAAAGAAAGCCAGATCCCAAGACTGATGACCAAGAAGTCACAGTATCTTAGAAGGACTCTAAGATCAATTTCCTTCCAACTCCTGTGAGTCAGGGCCCTGGTTTTTCCCAGGAGGTGGAGAACATCCCTCACCCCGAAAGCGGGAATGCACAGCCTGTTTTGATTTGCTGGTGTTGCCATCACAGACTGTGGGAAACCCCATATGCTCAAGTTCAAGTCCTGGCAGGTCAAGTGTTTCCAGTCAATGTTAAACGTATGAGACAAAATAAGAACAACGGAATGCAGCTAGTTAGTAAGAAGGTGATATTAGGGGAAGGAACTATGGAAGGAACGCAGTTTTAGTTTCTTTATGAAACTAAGACAAATTATACACCAGCATGCAGGAAACTGGAAGTTATTTCCTGCTTCACTGGGATATACAAGGGAGTTGAAACATTTAAAAACTCTCTGACTAACACCACAAGGTCTACTGATAACATCAATAAAGTACCTTTCACTTGCCTAGAATGCTGACTCTCTAAGTGCTTTCACAGCTATTTTCTCATCTGTTCTCACTATCGCCTGTGAAAGAAGAGCACTGAGTCTCAGAGTTGGAGGAGGCATCGAGATGATCTAGTGTCGCACTAACCATTCTGAAACCCCACCTTCCTTCAGCACAGTGCCGGTGGGGGATGGTCACTGCCTCTGCCCTGGATGAGCCCACAGGCCAGTGTCTACACTGCACACAAGACTCCTGGGCTGAACAACTTCCCTCCCTACTTTCACCGTATTTATGAAGGTCTAGAGGATGTCAGCTTCCCTACTGTGGTCATATCTGACAACATGCTGTTAGCTTAATATCAACTCAGAATAGGCTGGACAGGCATCCTCATCCTCATTTTGAGTTGGACAAATAAACAACGTTCAAAGAGGTTAAAATGATACAACAAAGGTCAAACCAATAGAAAATGTAGATCCAGGACAAAGTAAGGTTTTTCTGACGCCCAGTGGTATAAACTGTGCTATCTTGCCTCTAAGGTGAGAATTTACTTGAGATATTTTCTGACAGCTATTTTACTTCTCAATTTGCCTAAGAATTTTCCAAACAGCTCTTTATGAGCTTTCAATTCACATTTTCTAAAAATTCTTTCCCTATAATATCTCCATCAACACACACACACACACACACACACAAATATTTTACCAGGAGCAGAGCATCAGTGGGGATTTAGAAACCTAATGTGTCTCAAATCTTTTCACTTCTCACCTGCCTCACTGCTACTGCCTTGGTTCTCATTGTTATAATCTCTCATCTGGATAATTCAGCAGCCTCTTCACTGGTCTCCCTGATGTCTGTTTTGTCCCACCCTTACTCACTGCTCCATCCTGGCATCTATTCTACATGTTGCCATTAGAGTGTATTTTCTAAACCACAAAGCTTATCACGTCTTACTGCTTAAATGTATCTTCCTGAACCTCTATTGCTTTTATAAGTCTAAACTCCTTAACTTGCAAAGTTTTTCCTGATCTTTTCTCACCATACCTACTCTCATCATACCAATCTACGCTCCATCTATACAGTTCTGAACTTGCACTTCACCTCTACCTGCCTCCCTCCCATTCATCTGGTCTTGTCTCAGCTTAGAAACCATGTCCTCTAGGAAGCTATCTCCTGGTGATATTTCTATCACATCCCCTTCTTTTCCTATTATAGCACGGAATCCTTTCCCTGACAGATGCTTGAGGACTCTCATTTCAGCTGTCCCTGCACGGGTCAATTCTGAGCAAGCTCCGAGTCACTGCTGACAGCATCCTGCCAAAAGCACGCACACCTGGAGGCTTTCCATTTCCGGCTTCAGGGCCTTCTTTGACCCTGCCTGCATGTCACAGCACTGCCTAGACATGGTAGAGTTCGTGCTAGTGGGGCCACCCTCATTTAAATGGTGACTAAATGGCCCAGCCTCCTGTCCTCACACGGACAATTTTGGGAGGTACTCTGAATGCTTCTAAAAAGTTCTGGTGGATCGAGCCCTTGTGGCTTTGGATGTGCACTCTTGTACTAGCTTTTCCTCCTTCCCTAACTCGTTCCAACCCCTCACCCTGCTTCCCAGGATGGCTTCCCGAATAACCCACCTGCACTCAGCGTCTTATCTGAGGTTCTACTTTGAGGGGATCTAACAAAGATATTGAGGAGAAAAATAATTTTCCTTGGGCATGCATGCTTTCTCTGAGGACACTCCAAATCTCTGTAGAGAACATGGATATAGTTCTGCAAACAGTGGGCACTTGGTAAAGCCAACAATGTCACCTGGATCACAGAACAAATTTGTGGGAGAGAATCAGATCTCTGTAGGATAAAAAGTGTTCAGAACACTTTTAAACTGGGGAATTCTAAGAGAGTAATTTCTATGTGTATTTACCAAGCAGCTCTCGACCACCCAGGGGTCCCCATTTTATCTATGCAGCAGCAAAGGTTGTGGACACCATCTCTGTCCCTCAGCCTACAGCTCTGATGGTATTCCCAGATCATATACCTTTTCCAGAAGTCATTTTCAGAAGTCTATGAGAGAGAGATTTTTTGCTGCATAGCAGTCAAGAGGGTTCTAGAAAAGGCAAAAAGCCATAATCCCCCTTTACCTTGATCACCTGTGCTATTTAGCTTTAAGGGAAAGCTTCACTGGATCATTAACATGGTTTATGATTTCCTAATTCGACAGTCTTCAAAGCAAAACTACCTGTCTTTTATTAGAGGCTAAATCAAAGGGAATGACAGTTACAGTGGCAGCCAGAACACATGCAAGCTCATCATAACTGAGACCAGCACTTTCCTCCTGGACCCTGGCATGTGGGATCCCTGCAGGCTTTCGAGCTCTCACAGTCACTCTCCTGCCCTGACATGAGGCTTCAGTAGCATCATTCAGTCATCCATCTCCAGCAGTTTTCAGGAAGGCAGAATCACCAGGACCTTGGCTCGTTCTCTGCTGGTAGGTTCATCGCGCAGGCTTTCGGGAAAGCTGAGGCAGGCAAGAAAGAACCAGCTGCTGGGCGGGGCTGCTGGCTCTCCATGCTGTGAAGGTACAGTGCAGAGGGCACTGCAGAGGGCACCGCACTGGCACTTCTCTTTCTAAAAACTGTGGCTAGTTAGCAAGTAAATCAATGCTGGGTTCCCATGGGCACTGGGCAGCTGTGTAGACTGAAAAGCTGTGGAGAGCGGGAGGCCAGAATTCCTTTGGAGACCTCTCTGCTGTCAGCAGGACCTAGTGCAGCTTCAGGCACCACCGACTGCTCTTTGTTCTGGATCCTAAGCCATAAGGGCAAGGTATGGCCAGAAAGCTGGCTTGGGCAGACTACCCTGTCACCAGCTGTGGATTTTCTGGTCTTGGTTCTAAAGTGTGGTGAGCAATGTCACAGAGGACCACAGCCCTTCATTCAAGAGAATTCCCATCCACCTGTTGCAGGTCAAACTCCAAAGAAATACACCATGCGGTGGCTTACTCACAGATTACACCCAGAATGTTCTATCAGACATGTGCAGAATATTGTTGCCAAGATGTTCTCAATGCAACAATGACATTTCAACCACCTCCTCCTGAATGTCACACCACTCTCTTGACCTTACTGCCGTAAGTTCCATGTGAGGAGCACAGTCTTTGTCAAACCAGCTGGCTTCCCACGAGACAGTATGGCCGGCTGAGTGCAGTAGGCATACTGGTGAAAGAGACTCTTACCAGACTCTTATTTCTTTTGTATTATGCCCAGTTATCCATCAATCAGCAATTATTTTCAATTCCCTTTCCACCAAGCCCACTGACCTATACCAACACCAGACACTCATACGGAAAAGGTTCAGAAACTCAGAAAAAAAAGGGACAAAAAAGAGAAAATGACAGTTGTCTTTTTCCTCTCTGAATTCAAAGTTTACACTGATAAGTTGCGAGAACTATATTCTGCTTCTCTTTAGCTACAGAAATGTTAAGTTTAACAAAACTGATTGCAACTAAATGACAAACTCCATGCTGTTGAGTCCTTCACAAAGATATTACATTAACACGTTTTCTCCGCTCCAGCCCCAAGAGCCTGGACTCGGATTCACCCAACAGATTTGATTTGACTCAGACTCACCCAATCCATTTGATTAGTTTTGTAGCAAGAACACCGCTCTATCTGGCCACCCTGAGTGAGGTGCTTGAATCCTGCTGTTATTTATAAGAGGTACTGGAAAGGAGCTGGGAAGATAACTTATTAAGTGGAAATAGAAAGGATGGCAGGACATAACAACTGGTTGTGAAGGGAAAATGGGAACATCTTTCCCCATGATCTTCGAAATCAGCCTCGGGCAACCGCTGTCCCACAGACCAGAATTTTAGGTTTGGGAATACATGTAGAGCCATTCATTCATTGTATTCATCCAACAGAGATTACTGAGAAATTACTGTATACCAGACATTGTGCTTGGAACTCGAGGCAAAAAAAAAATATAGAAGACATAATCTTTGGCTTCAAGGAGAAAATCTAATAGAGGAGCTCATCATAGACAAATCGTAAGCATATACTATGAAGGCACAAAGAGGGAGCAGCTTAGAGGCTGTTTAATCCAACCTCTTTATTTTAGAAATGAGTTAACTAAAACCCAAGAAGGGTAAGAAACCTGCTTCAGTTCACAATGGGGGACTAGAACTCAGTGCTTTTGACACCCAGCCTGCTTCTCCATCTTGCTGATTGATGGCAGAGATGGGGATAATCTTTTGAGATGCCTTCCAGCCTCCAATTTCTACGACTGCAGATTTTTGGGGGGAGGGGGTGCATTTTTATTTCCCTTGTTGTCCTGGAGCTCACTGTCCACAGGGCCCAGTCTTACTCACCCTTGACTCATCCACAGTGCAGCACAAAGCCTTGCCAGGGTACGTGATCACTACATGTTTAACCAACTAAATCCCCGTGACCTGACAATGGACTTATTCAAAACAATTTTTTCTCATAACACTATACTTGAGCTGACAGGCCAGTCAAGGTAGCTCCAACATTATACCAGCAAGGACAGGGTCAACATATACGCTCGGAAGCACTACTGACCTTCACTTAGAACTTCAACACACAGAACCTGGCTCAAGTCTATGCCTTCCATCTCATAATTTGCATAATCATTAAAATGCAATTTATTTGAAACAAAGATTCTTTGGCAGATATATGCAGTTTCCTCAGTATCTGTCATTTGCTTACAAGGCCGGACTTCTTGGTAGCTCATACATGGATTATTTTCCAGAGCCAGACACGGGTCTAGAACTGGCATGGCACTTCCCTGAGGAATAGGAAGAAAGTTTATGATGCTAATTCTTCAGTGAGAACTGCCTGTTTGGAACCACTGTTTTCTTTCAGATCTTCTTTGGATTTGGCTAAAATCCCTAAGAATGAAAAGTAAAGCCCCAATCTCTGGGCCAAGTTCATTCCCCACCTGTGTAAATCTCTAAGTAATCTCCCCAAAGCCTAAGACCAGACCACTCAAGGAAATGGACTGGAAGCCAGTGGTACATGAGGGAGAGAGTTTAAATTCTATTTACTTCCCAACCTGCGCTGAGCATTCTATGGGACATCGGGCTCAGGAAAGTGGAAAACCAGAGGCAACGCAAGAAGTTCCAAATGATCTTAAACATTTTGTGGCTTGCGAAATTGTCAGTACTCTTAAATCTATTATTGACGTTGATACAGTGCCAAAAAAAAAAAAAAAAGAAAAAAAGTGGCATCTAGCAGCAAAAGGTGAAATGAAAGCTGGCAAATAACAGCAGCTTCAGTTTTCCTGCAAATAGAAAATGATTTGTTACTAAATTTTATTGCTCTTATGCCAATCCAAGAATGAATTACACTTAAGTGTGTCTGATTTGATTTCAGCTGCTCTACATCTTCATAACGTGTCTAGGAAACTTTCCTGCTTTATTGAAATTTCCTTGATCTCCTTTAATCTTTAAATCTAGCATGGTTTCCTACCTATTGTTTTGTTTGATTTTTGGTCATCGATGGAATTCTCGATTTTTGAGTCCAGGTTGGTTTTCCTATATACTATTGCTGGTTTAGGGTCTGTTTCCTATGCTAAGTATGTCACATAGATGAGGCTGAGTACTTCTTACTGCACCATCATATAGTGACGGGCACAGAGTGTTAGGTCAGTCCAGGATTGAAGATGCTAATTGTGGTCGCTTGGGTAAGGTGGTGATGGCCCTAGCTCTCATATGTAAAGGTACATTCTCCCCTTTGTAATTAATTTCTAAGTAATGTGTAATATGGAGGATAAAATACTCTCAGGAAGTTTTGACTGCTCATTTCTGGTGCCTCACTCTATCATACCCTGGCCATGTCCAAGGACACAGCGAAAATCTCAAAGGGATCATAAAGCTCTGGCTATAAGAAAATCTCTAAAAAGTGAAAGAGCACTAACTAGAAAAGGGGCCAAGGGTTATGGATCATCAGCAGAGTCCAGGATTGGACAGGCCAATGGCGAGAACAGAGGTTTCTGGCCCACAGGAAACATTCACCTAGAGACCTGAGTACTCTTCTCAAAGGCCTGGGAGCCTGGTATGCGTAAGGGTTAAGTGACATGGAGGTCAGTGGCAAAGAAAACCCTTCTGGTCCGCCCATCAGACCTCTAGGAAATGATATTTCTGAATTTCTCTTCTCTTTTGTTCCACTCTCATGTGGTTTCATCTCATTCCCTGGGAAAGAGATAATGCCACATCTCTTTCTGCCTCTGTTCCAGCAATTTCCTTCCTTGTATCTTTCCCATAGTGGGGGGGGGAGGGGGGTCATGGCAAACCAGGGAAGGGCCTCCATTTTCTAGCAGTTGGGGAGTGAAGGGGCCTGGGGGCTCTCCAAGGAGGAAATATCCAGTTTATTGGCAACGAGGATTATGCCTGGGGAGGGGAACGCTTCCCCCTGAGTTACAAACTGCTGTTGCTTTAATTTGTAGGATCACGCACAGCTGGGGAGAATAATTTATTGACCAACAGGCCATTTACATGTCTGAGACAGAATTTTAAAGGAATTATTAAATACAGCTTCTAACAAAGCCCATAATGACATTTTTCTTTATGCAGAACCCTGGGAGCTCAATTGAGGAGGGCACAGCTTGTTTTCCAGATACTGGTTCCATATGGGCTCCCAAACAGTCCCAGCCACAGAGGCAAAGAAGAGACGAGGCAGAATCAGGATGTGGCAGCTAACAAATCAATGACCTCTCTAACAGTGAGCTTTGTTGGCTTTCTCCTGTGACAGTGCTAAGCCAGGCTGGTCTGGGCGGGTCTGCGGCCTACCTGCTTGGGCTGAGGGCAGGAGCCATACTCACCCTGATCACTCCCATCAGGAAAACGCACTTGAGCAAACAGCACCTCTCTCAAACTAGCTAACGTGAGAAGCAAAGCACAGGGCAGAAAGATAAATGGGCCTCCATTACGGGTTGTTTGGCGAACTGCTGATTAGGGAGTTGGAGTGCTTTCTCAAACGTCATTCTGCGCTTCCTTTGATGTTCAGCTTCCTTTTTCTCCCAGGCAGGTCTCTATCTTCTCATGAAAACAATCTGAGGACGTCAACATAAACTTAACTTTAAATTCTTGGGCACCGCCAGGTTGAGATCAGGTTAAAGTTTCAGGATGTGGGGGTGTCTTTAGCCAGACCAGAACTATTCCTCTAATCTGACATCACAGAGACCTCACTGAGAACTACTAGTCATGCCTATGCTCCTTTCTAGAAATGGGTAAGCACAATAACCATATGACTTTAAATGAAACTCATATGAGCTGGCCAGAATACATTTTGCAAAATTACTTCCCTTCCTTCCCAAATTTCTCACTGCTACTAAATGCTAAATTCCAAATGAGGAGGATATGGACCTTGGACACAGTTGTGATTCCTGACACCTCAGAGTTCTGTGTGGAGGGGAGTGTGTTCTGTGGTCCTTTCATAAACGAGGCTGACGTGGTAAGAAAGGTCATTTTTAGCACTTGGCGCTCCTGCTGGGGCCTGACTCCAAATCCTCTTACAGTGGCATCTGCTACATCGCTTGCTCATTTAGTTGCCAGGGTATCTTCTCCGGCCTCTTAGAAGCCATAATCCTGCCAACTCAATGGGCAACTCACTGAGGCTCAGACCCCAACCTGCCCCCCTCCACGGGGCAGCCCGCACTTCTCCTCAGAGAGCCAGGGCACACCATCATCAGCGTCAGCCCGTCCCCATCACAGCGCCCCTCAATCCAGGATTTAAAGAGCCCTGGGAGCAATTATCTGCAGAGGTGATCAAAAGAAGGGAGTGGTTTTAACCTGAGTCCACGATGTCACTTTGCTAAGGCAATGCAATGGATTTTACCAAAGAGAAGGATCTGTTCCCACGTAGTTTGGTAGGGAAAGCAGAAAACTTTCTTTCGACTTCACACAGGAAATGGTTTTCATAGATGTATCCGCAGCTGAGCAAGCTGTATAACCACAACATAGCTTCTCTTTCATAAATGGAAGATTTTTACCCATTGCATCACTGACCACCAAAGAGAATTCCCACCCTCCATCTCTAAGGCAAGAGAAAATGGTAAATTGAGTCTCTTTCCTTAATCTGCTAGCCAGGGTTGCTAAAGCAGCTTTTTCACTCAGAAATGTAGATTATTCTACAAGGTTCCTGTTACCCAATCCCACTGCAGAGGGATGGCTGAACATGAATGAATCCAGTTTCTCTGCACTCTAGGATCCCCTCAGATCATCTGCCTTTATAACCATGACCCATGATGGGTCACAATGTAAATATATGACTGTGGGTCACGGTCACAGTTTTGAAAAAGGAGCCCTGGGAAACGAAGGAGTCACAGTTTTGAAAAAGGAGCCCTGGGAGACGAAGATCTGCTGAAACAAAGCTAGCCAACCCTGCCACGCATAGGTGGTTTATGGGAATTAAAACAAAACAAATGCACTCAACTGAAGACACAAACACAAAGGGCAGATTACTGAGTTCCTTGATTCATCCTTGTACGCTATTAACCATTTGCTCTGGGAACCTAGGCATCACTCTCTCTGCTGGGAGAGCGAGGCTCCTTGCCCCGAAGCCAGCAGAGCAGGCTGCGAGTCTGTGACCCTCTCTAGAGGTGCCAGTGGCTTCGTGATGCTCTTCCCATCACTGTGAGGCTCAGCTGGTAATTTGGCAAAACTGCCTGAGCACATTCACCATTATCGCTGCCCAGAAGGAAGGAGGCTCAGAGCTAGGGGACACTGATGGCCTCATCTGAATGACTCAGCTAAAATTGAAAGGGCACACACAGATAAAGACCAAAACCACCTGCCTCCCCAAACTACCCAGCTATACTGAGTTAGAGTTTTCCTCTAAGAGTGAACATAATGAGACAATAACCCAAATATATATAAGCTACTCAATTTACTTTATTCTGAAAGAATGCTGGAAAAATCTGATGACCAATCATTTCCTATTCTTAGCTAATACTTTTTAAAACAGCTTTACTGAGATATACTTAACATACTAAAGAGGTCACTCATTTCAAGTATGCCAAGTCAATGGTTTTTAGTATATTCAGTTGTGCAGCCATTACCAAAATATAATATTAGAACATTTTGTCACCTCCTCTTCTAACCAATGTACTGTATACTTGAAACTAATTTAAATAAATTTATTTTTAAAAAAACCTCTCACACCAATTAGCAGTCATCCGTATCCCCTCAGCTTTAGGAAACCACTAATCTATTTTCTGTCTCTATAGATTTGCCCATTCTCTCAGCTAATACTTTTAAATCACAAATTTAAGACTATTTAAAGTCAAGAGAAGCAACGTATCTCTCGGTATCCCTAATGGCTCCTACAGGAAACATATTTAAACTTTCAATTTGTCCTCTACGTTGATGTTCATATATGAATTTCACGAGGGCCAGGAAAATCAGAAATCTAGACTTCGGACAAGAATACTGGAGTATCTGAGCAGTGCTTGTATAGCTAAGTCTCACATACCACCAATACTATTTTGGAGACATATTTTTAAAGCAGTGGGGTACAGTGGCTTTGCAAGCAGTGCAGAAACCTACCCCTGCCATTTAATCTATTTTTTTTAAACTCTGGGTGAGTTAATTTCTCTGAGCCTCAAGTAACCAATTAGTAAAATGAGGATAATAATAACCACCCTGAAGGGTGATGATTACATGAGATATTCATCAGCTCAGCCCTTATTTATTGAGTGCTTTCAGTGTGCCAGACTTTTTGCTGGCCACTGGAGCTAAAGGCACAGATTTCTCATTCTCATTTAATTCATTCGCTCAAGCAGCAGATAGGCAAACAAGTAATTATAAGAAAATGGCGACCCAGCCAAGTCAGCAGGAGCATAAGAGTGTGAGTTGGGGAAAGCTGCTGAGAGGGGAGAGATGTCCGAAATTTGAAGGATGACAAAGAATTTGCCAGGGGAGAGAGAAGTCTCGTCAAAGGTAATAATGTCTGCAATGTACGTGAAAGCATGTAGCATAATGCCTGGCACACAGTAGGTAATCAGCACTCCCTGGTGTCCCCACTCTTAATCCTCATCCGTCCTTGAAAAGATGCTCTCTAAAATCTAGAATGAGATTAAAATCCTGCTGCTACTGGAGAAAAATGAGCAGATCTGAAACTTTAGGAGTTGCCTGGTTCTATCTTTTTTCTGAGGCTAATTTATCTTTGGCAGTAAAGTATATTTTAAATTTTGACTTCTTTTTTCCCCCACAAACTTTTCCTATTGAAAAATTTCAAACGAAGAAAAGTTGATCTCTATTCTAGAACAGTCCCCCTGCCTGTGGACTGGCCCACGGTTTGGATCAGTCTGACAGTTGAAGGCATCGGGGAGTTTTCCACCATGCAATTCTTGGATTCCTTTTCTCCATCTAAACTCACCTTCTGAGTGATGTCATCCAGTCCCAAGGCTTAAATACCAGTTATATGCTCTGACCCCCAAATGTCTTATCTTCAGCCCAGACTCCTCTCCCTAAGTCCAGCCTTACCTACGACACTGCCCAGTGGACATTGTCTCTGGGATGCTCGCAGACTTCACCTGCAGCACCTTTCCACATTGCAGCAGAGGGCAACACCATGTGGCCTGGGACTAACCTAACCTCTCAGACTTCCTTTCCTACACTACCCCCCCATTCATCTACCTCAGGCACATGCCCGTCTTTCAGGTTTTGCTTCAAGCCATTCTCTCTGCCCAAAATACTCCCTTCCCAGATAGCAGCTTAGTTAACTCCCTCACCTCCCACAAGTCTTTGCTCAAATCTCAATTTCTCAGGCGTACCTTGCCCATCCTATTCAATACTGTAACTTTTACCCTCACGCCCCAAACTCCATATCCCCCTGCCCTACTCAGATTTTCTCTTCTCCATAACACTTGACATTTCTAACTCACCACATAATTTACTTAACTTTATCGTCTACCTCCCTGCTGGAATGGAAACTCCACAAAGACTGCAACCAATATCTGTTTTGTTCACTGGAATAACCCAAGCACCTGGCACGGTACCTGGCACATGGTAGGCATTCAATAAAAATTTGTTAAAAGAATGTATGATTAGGCAAACATATCAACTTCATACATTAAAAACAGATTATAAACAGGACACAGACTCATGGACATGGACAATGGACTAGTGGTTACCAGATGGTAGAGAGAAGGGGAAGCGAGGGAACTGAAATCATTTCTTCAATTAAATAAATAAAAATAGGTTTCAATAACAATACCTACTCAAGTAGCTGCTGCCCATCCTCAGATAGGTTTTTTGTTTGTTTGTTTGTTTGTTTGTTTTTAAACTGGAGAACTAAGTACTGCAGAGCAGGCACAGAAAAAGCATTTGTTCATTGCAACAGATGGCAGACCTCCCTGAATGGCTGTTAGTAGCCTGGAATTTGTCCTAGGCTGGCCTTGGCACCACCCCATGAGAGCCTAGAGAATGTTCAACAATCTTGTCATAAACCCTGATCTGGGGAACAAGGGCTAAGGTAGCTTAATTGAAACATAAATGAGGGACAGAATTAAGGGGAAATGCTGGAACGCTTTTTAATTTTGTCCATGATAACAGAATTTGTAAAAAACAAAAACAAAAACAAAAACAAAAAACAATGAAAGTGATATTTGGATTTGGATTCATTTTATGTGGAAACAAAGCTCTGAACAACCAGGTCAGGAGACCTACCAAAAAGCTTAGCTGTGTAGTGAATGAGCTTTTCCCTTGCTATCAGCTACGTCACAGCTGGGCTGCTTTTGTTTGTTTGCTTTGTTGGGGGGAGACTAGTTTAAAGTCACATACACTACCATGTTATGAGCCAGAAGCAATGCCTGAGTCCAACCTTGTAGCTAAAACCAACACTGGATGGATGTAATTGGAACAATTAGTTAACTCAGTACTCAGCCAACAAAACAACTTCTTGTCAGAATCTGCCAGGAAGAATTATTCATGTTTGCTACAGGCAGCAAACTGAGCTGTGGGGAAGATGAACACTCCCTCCAGCTGTCACAACTAGCCACGTCAAGATAAGAGAACTCTGCAGACACTTTCTCTTGTTCAGTGGGAATCTGAGCTGGTGTGCACAGTGGAAGGGATAAGATGATGAAGATCAGCTAGAAAAAAGATGCAAAAAGGAACTGGTGCTTCTCATTGCTGGGGCTCTTAATGCCTGGTGAGGATCTCAGGGGTAAAAGAAGATCCCAAAACCTTCCCAGAGGGAACGGGGATAAAGTCACATACAAGGATTCAAGACTTCCAGATGGTTCAGCTTTGTAGATGCCCTACCGTGGAGCAATGTCCTCACAATTCTGAAGGAAAATTATTTTCCACCTATAATGTTATATCCAACAAAACCATTAATAAAATGTGAAGGTAGAACATAGTTAATTTCAGACATGCAAAGTTTCAAAAAACTTATCTCCCATAAACTGTTTCCTCAGGATGTTACTGGAGGATGAGTTACATCAAAATGAGGGACTACATCTAGAAAGAGAAAGATGAGGGATCCAAGAAATTGGGGAGCTACACGAAGAGGGATAAAAGGCAGGCCCAGAGCAATGGCTGCGCAGAAAGCCAAGATAACTGAGAGAGAGCCCTGATGTGAGCGGGAGGATGAAGGGCTCCGAAAGGATAAGGTGGGGATGGAAATGACAGATTATGTGACATAGTCAAGAACAGTATTGAGAGGGATTTTACAGCCATGTTGGAGAGTTTGTTAAAAAAAACTGTGATCGGGACATAGAAAACCAAGCAAAGAAATACACACAGGTACATGTGAAAGGAAATACAAGGCTAGTCTACACCCTGGCTCAGCAGTGAAAAACGCTGACAGCGATGATGATGCCGTTAAATCAGGAGGACGCAGGAGAGCTGCGACGCTGAGGGGCAGGGGAAGTTCGAGATGCTAATTCCTCCTCTTCCGAAACAGGAACTGCTCCTTCTTAACTACCAGAATTAACAAAAAGTTAATGTCTAAAATTGATAAACTGAGAATCATTTTAAAACTAAAGGCATCAATTTAAAATATGGACAAAAAAGTACCAGAATTAAGAGTTGAATGTGGTCAGCTCTGGAAAGCGGGACCCGGGACTGGAGACTGCCTAGGGCATTCTGACCATCCAAGCTGTGTATGACTTCCACTTGATAATCAATCTGGTTAATAAATCTGAACGTTCCTTCCAGAAGACAAAGAAGAGAAAGGGATTTTTCTGAGGAGCCATCATATTAGGCTCTTGGGCTTCTTAATTTTGAAATGTGTCCCCTTTGACCGCTGCTGCTGTTGTCACTTAACAGTTTTCTTACTGTTTACTCCTAATAAAGATTTTCTACACGTACAATCCTTCCCATAACACGGAAGTACCTGAACTAACTTATAGTTGATAGTGTTCTGTGTGTTCATTTGTTTTAATATATTTACTTATTCAAAATGTCTTACAGTCCTACTACGTCCTAGCAACCAAGCGGAACCAGGTGTACAAAGAAAAAGCAAGCATCACTGTTCTTAGGAAGCGACAGCCCCCAACCGTGCCTGACAAATCACCAGAGCAAAGTCCTCTTTCCGCTTCTTCCTCAAACTCCTGTTACATTTTTGAGTGTTTCTCAGTGTTGTCCAAGAGTCCCCTGTGCTTTTTATAAATGCAAACTCCCACCTCTGACCTCCTGAATCAGAAGTGCTGAGAGCAGGGCCCCGCAATCTGCACTTAGCGGGTACACTATGATTCAAGGGCCAGTTTTAGATAAAATTCCTGATGTTTCTTATTGAAGCACATTACCACGTAAATAATTATCCAAACCTTATGGTTTAAAGAGAAACCGAACAGGCTGTCCAAACATTTGGGCAAGGCTGTGAACGCAGTTTGGGCAGCTGGCCAAGTTCCCGAAGAGTCATGAGGCTAGTTTTCAAAAACGATGACGGACATATAGATTTAGGATAGAGGTGAGGCCAGGATGGGGGTGATTTTGCCTTCTACTTGGTTCTGAATTCCTCATTAAGCAAAATCACTCAGCTTATTGCTATCTATTCACTGGAAAAGCTGGGAAATGATCTGTTCCCCAGTGAATGCATTGCTGAAATGATGAAAGCTAGAACATTCTTCCAGCACTTAATATAAAAGGTTTTTCAGAATTATATTTATTTCTCAGTTGGTTTTGAATGCTGTTAACTAGAATATGAAGAACACAGAACTGTTCATAACACTCACAAGATGAGAATACCCTTCATTTAACCATTAAGCATCACTGTCCATCTCCAAGTACACTGAGTCCAAGCAGCACAATTTTGTTATTATTCTGAAGGCTGTCTCAGGCAGACAAGCTGGCCCTTGTGAAGACAAAATGAAGCAAATTCCAATTATTAAAAGTTAGAAACAAAACACAGTGGGCCTTATTCACCAGGGCTACTTCAAGGGGCCATGAGACTTACTCCATGGCTATTCAGGATGGGCCGCTTCTTCCTTCAGGTACTGACTGCTCTACCTACCGTGTAGGGGCACCAAGCACTGATGGTCATGCCTCCAACTTGTGGCCTTCCAGTTGTGGCCAAATGCAGTCTGTGATTTGTCTTATCATTATCAGTTCTGTGTGTGTGTGTGTGTGTGTGTGTGTGTTATAGTTTACAAATCTTTTCTTTCATTCTGTGGCTTGCCTATTCACTTAATGTTATCTTTTCATGGGCAGAAGGAGGGGAATCTGCATGGCTATTGGTTTCATGTAAAAGGGACAAAAGTAGTAATGTTACAGACTTAAAGAAACGAGTCAATCAGTATTTTTTAAAAAAAACGATTTGCTTTTAAGAAGCCAATTGTATATTTTAGTGAATGCAGAGCCACCACAGTCATTTCATTATCTAGGAGCAAGCTAAATTTTGGAAAGACAAAAATCTTCGATGGCTGCCCTTTCAGATATATGGGGCCGGGTTTAATAGGTTCCTTGATTTGCAGAGGCTGCAGAGCCAAAGCAAATAACAGAAATGGCTAAGTGACATGCCTCTGTCAAATGAGAATTAGGGAGAGAAGTCCTGAAATGGACCGAGATTGACATCAAACCAGAAAGTTTTTGTTTTTGTTTTAAATAAGGGAAGGGAAGTAAAAAAGGCAATAAAAGGAAGTCTTTAAAGTTTCCATACCGCATTCTGGTTATTAAAACAGCCTTTTCCTTCTTTCGCTCTCCCCACAAGCTGATTAAAAAATAAGGAAGGAAGTTATGGTGGTCAGTGCGAGGCACTAAGATGGTACAACTTCTGGGTTGCACTCCCAATTCATCTGCTGTGTGGGCAGCCCCTGCCCTGGATAAATCACTCCTTTACATTTTCTACTTTAGGGACTGAGACACGGAGAGACCAATTTAACTCTGAGAGGCTGGGAACATTATTAATCATTAATGCTCTACAAGATTCTCTGCGGAGCAGAGGTATTGCAATACTAGCTACTCATGATCATCGGGAAAGGCCAACCATCACTGCACTCCCCTTCCCCCATCCACGACTTGCCACCTGACCCACTACAGCTATTGAAAGGTTTGCTTTTTTCCCCCCTCCTGTAATTAATTTAAAAATGCTTTAAAACAATAGAAACAGGTGAAAAGGAACAGGAAAGCAGATAACAAGAATAAACCATTGCAGAAATCCCAACCATCCAGACAATCCTGCCAGCCTGAAATGCTCTAGAGAACTATCTGCACTTCCCTGGATTCAGGCGCAGAAAGAGGCTGCCAGCCAGCAGATCTAGCCTGTGCTGCAGAGCAGAAGCCATCAGCTGCAAGAGGTGCAGTGGGCAGAAAAACGGGTCTCCATCACAACAAAGGAGGGAGGAGGAAGAAAGGTCATGTAAGGTACAAGAAGTCTCTGGCCCTACCTTCTACTATTCATGTTAAAAACTGTCAAAACAAAGCTGAAAAAGAAACAAAGGTGGAACACTCCAAGACAACCTAAATCCTACCAAACTGAAAAGCCAGAGGCGAGGGAAACAGCCTATTCAGCTGGTCAACTGATATGGAGGCTGGAGAAAGGCTCAGGGGCCCCTAAAATTAGTCTCCCAGTGGATACAGTCCATGAACTCAACTAATTCAGTGATCCTTCTAGAGCCAAACATCTACTGTGTGTTCACTTCACCACCTTATTAGTGTTGTAACCTGCCCCCATCCCTTTAATTTACAATTAAACGGTTGAGCTATCAGAACATGAAGTATTAATTTGCCAGAAGTCTTGCCACTGACTCTTCGCTCTTGAGTGGTAAAGGGAAGTAGGAGATGGGGTTTAAACCTTTATTTAGTTTAGGCATATGGTCAAAATTCAATGATCAAAAATGGGCCCAGTTAAAAATAATGTCCTACCAGTTCCCCATCCACCAGTTATTCTTCTCTGAGGCAACTACTGTTACCAGTTCCTTCTTTGTCTACAGAGATGTTCTCTGCATATGTGGTCATTCACAGTTCACAGACTGCCCCCTTCAGTAGCTAATTTCCTAGCACTGTAGGTAGAAAGAAGCTAATTTCCTACCTGAGCACCAGTGACAAATCTCCATATAGTTTCTATCTGAATCTGGAAATAAAGCACTGCAAATCAGATTTTTAAAACGTTTCTTCCTGCTAGAGCTATTTCATGCATATCTAAACAGTGTAGATGTGTATATATCCTCTTCCATTTAATGTAAATGGTTGTATACTCCCTATACTATTCTGCTCCTTGCTTCATTACTTATGTATTTCAGAGATCATTACCTATCATTACATAAAGCACATCCTCTTTCTTTCCAAGCTGCATGTTGTTTTATTGCATATAAGAACCATAATTTATCAGGCAGCCACTACTGATGGCCTGTTAATGGCAATCTTTTGCCACTACAAACACAGCGACATACACAATTGTCAAAGCACTGTCATCAAACTTTGGACTCTGCCAATCTGGTGAAAACCAGTATCTCCTTGTCATTTAAATTTTTGTTTCTCATTGTATTAGCAAAACTCAGCTTCCAATGTATAAGAGCCATTTGTATTTCTTCTCTGGTGAGCTTTAAAAACTGGGCCGGGTTTAATAGGTTCCTTGATTTGCAGAGGCTCTTATTAGGGAAATTTGCAACCTGTTTGGATTTGAGTTGCAATAGCTTTCTCCTAGTTTGTTATTTGTCTTTGTTTATGGTGATTTGTTATGCAGAAGTTTATTTTTATGACTGTATCAACGTTCTTTTCAACAGTCTTCGAAGGATGCTGCGTCTTAGTTAAGAGACTTCCCCACAAAGGTGGATGATGCTAAGAAGAGTTTGCTGATGGGAATGCCCAGTTAGCTGAAAGGGAGAAGATGACGGTGCAGGAGTGTAGGGCAGGAAGGAGCAGTCACCGCGGGGCGCAGCATGCAGCGCACTGGTGGGCCTGGACCAGCATGGAGCGAAGGCCGGATCCGCAGGTGTAAGTGTGGAAGGGTGGTGGGGCGCTGCTTCTAAACTTGCTTTTACTAGCCCCAAACTGCCCTACTTCGAAGCACAGGCCGTCAGGCTTTGCTGCCCATTGTCCTTCCCTACTGTCAGCGCCTCTAACTTCTCCAAGTCACGCCTCTGTCACTGACTGATGACTTCAGTCCACTTTGTTCCTGTCCTTCCTCACTGTCAGGTGTCAATATCCATAAATGATCCAAATTTGGCCTCTCCATTTCTTAACTTTCTCAAGTAACTTTTTCTTCAGCCCACCTTGGCCACCTGTTCATATGGGCATTTTTGGTATCCGACAAAACCAATACAGCCTTTATTTCAAAGGTTCTACTCTCTGGTCACTTCCTCTTACCCTTCCTGGCTCAAATCCTTTAGTTCTTCCACTAACTTCACTGGCAAATCCAGGAAGGAGAGGAAAGAGGATTTGAAAATGGTGATGGGGCACAAGGAAGACATTTTTTTCATCTCTAGGTCTTGGAGAACGTCAAATATAAAAGGAAAAACAGCTTCCGCTTGAGGTTGCTTCGGAGGAAACACTGCTTCCAAAGGACCATTGAGCCAAGTTTCAGTAAAGGTGAAAGGCAAAGGAATCGTTCATTAAGGAAGCTGAAATTGTAGGGGTTCAGAATGTGTCACCCCAAAACGTGCTACTTTGGCATAGTGACTATTTTGAATTAAAAGTACTTGAGAAACAGCCAGTGCAAGGACACACCTTCCTTTGCCCCCTAAAAACAAGAGATAAATCTCCCATGTGAAAGGTATTCTCCCTATACCAGAAGGGAAGAGGGTATCCCTATACCAACAGATTTAAAAAATTAGGGCTCAGAAGGCTGTTTTTTCTTCAACAAGCCCAAACCTGTCTTCTTAACTCTTCACAAATTTATTGCCTTTCTAAAACATATAAAAGCTACTTGTTTTGGTCACTTCTTTTAGTCTCATATTTTTTAGGAGGTTCCCGTACATATGAAATTAAATTTGTTTTTCTCTGGTTAATCTGTCTTGAGTGAATTTAATTATTAGACCAGACAAAGAACCTAGCAAGGAAGAAAAAAATTTTTCACTACTACAAAACTGAAGGGAAATCACTGGGTCCCAAAGCGCATGCAGATACGAGGACAGGGAGGAGCAGGGTGGGATGAGCACCTGAAAGATGAGCATAATCTGGAGGCTTGGACTTTTGGTGACAACCATGATGGATGTCAGATCACACCATTACTGAAGACCTCTTTGCCTGTGTCTACAGATGTCACTGCTATCAGGTGCATGCAGTTGCTCAAGGTCCACATTACTGACTTAACACATTTTCTGAGTCCATGTCTCTCCATTCAATTCTTCAGTTGTTTCCTTTTATATTTTTCTGAACAACATCCCTCATTCCTCTGGTAATTTTATAAAAGAGGGATTATGAGTGAGAAACTGAGTTCTTGCAGACCTGAAAAAGGTCTTCATTTGCCTTTACAACCTGAGGGATAGCTTCCCTAGACTCTTAGGTTCTACATTATTTTCTTTCAGAACTGTAAATATGTCCCTTCATTTTCTTGCATCCGGTGTTGCCACTGATGCCAACATGATTCTTGCTTCTTTATAGGCTGGACTGATTTCTCTCTCTGGAAGCTTTTAGAATTTTTCCTTCCCCTTAGTGTTCTGAGACTTCATTATATGTGTAAAACGTGAGTCTTCTTAAATTGATAAATTCATGGTGGGCACTCCATGGTGGGCCCTTTCACTCTAAGGATTCTTGCTTTTCTTCTGTTTAAGAAATTTTCTTCCCTTATTTCTTTGGGTATTTGTTACCTCCTCCATTTTCTCTCTTTTCTTCTTCCAGAACTCATACAAGATGAACCTGGGAATTTCTGAAATGATTCCTTTTATTGTATTCACTTTTCTGTCACCCTTTCTATTATTTTATATTCTCGGAAAATTCTTTCATCTTTTTCTCCTGCTCATTAATTCCCTTTAATTGTATTCATTATGCCGTGCAGCCCCTTTAACAAGGTTCTAGCCAAACAATAATGTTTCATTTCCAAGATCTAGGAAATGAAATTCATTCTTTCCCATAAGTCTGTTCTTGTTTCATGAATGCGATATTCTTTTTTTATCTTTTCGGGGTATAAGTGCACTTCTCTTAAAGTCTCCTTCTTTATGTCCTATTCACTTGGATCTTCCGATGTTAGCTTTCAATTTCTTGAGCTCGGAGCCTCTCTTTTATGACACTGGTTTTCCTCTGATGTTTGGCAACTCTTAGTTGTACGTGCTTGTGAAGTTTTTAGATCCCCAGCGTGTAAATGCTCCGTCTATTCACCACAGCCATGTCTAGTAATTACAGGAGAGTGGAGGGACAAGTAGGTAGGGCTTTTGGACTCTGATCTCTACCTTTAATGTGATTCTATCTGCCTTTTCTCCTTCAGGAATTCCTCAAATTCCTAGACTACCCAGTATACTCCTTTATTCCAGAAATATATATGTATTTAACAATACATATTGTATTTTAACATGTATTGTTAAATACATATATATTTCTGATATATTTAGGGATTTGGGGCACATGTGTAGCGGCATGTGTTCGATTTACCATCTTGAGGTGTCTTAGCAGTGGACATTGAGCACTGACCAGGTAGACAGTGTTTTAAATATAAGCCACTAATACCAAGTACCTGTATAGATAGATACATGCCTTAGAGCAGAAGATAAAGGTTCATTAGAAGTCTCCAAATGGCATGCAGAAAAGATATGTTTAAGATAATAGATTCATTTTCTTTTCTTTACTTGCCAAATAAACAAAGACTCTGTCACTTTTTTATGATTTTCCAGGTATTGCTTTTGGGATGCCTCAATAGAACAGACTCTTCTGGTTAATGAAATGATAAGTTAATAAATAAGCATTTTGGTTTTCGAAAGCAAATGTTAATACCAGCCTTATGAGTATGGCTACCATGAATCAGCTCACTGGAATCTCACTGACTGATAAAAATTGCATTTCTATCAGAATTGCAAAGCTGAGAAATAACCCTGTAACAGAGGTATGTACAACAACCCGGGGGCCTCCTTCAACTCATGGATCATCACCAGCAATCAATCACTAAACGAAAAAATAATTTGAGAAGAAATAATTTCCGGTTCTCAAAGATAACCTAATTTAAAGGGGACTGCTCTTTTTCTAGTAAGCTGAAGAGAGAATCTGCCTCCTTTAATAAATGCTAGGTTAATAACATTTACTTACAGAAGTAAAAATTTATTTTCTTTTCTCTACATTTAAATATTTACATAAAACTCAAATACTTATGTTGTTCAATTGAAAGTAGTTTCTGGTCAGAGTAATGGGTGGGGAAAATCCTTCAATAAAATGTCATTGCCTTGGGGTAAAAGGCAACATAAATACAAGACCAGTTTTACTCAGGTTCTAAAGTAAGAGAAAATGTTTTTTGGAATGAAATTTCTGTCTGAAAGTGAAGGTAATGTTCAAATAAAAAAGAAAGAGAGAAAACTGAAAAAAAAAGGCCCCTCAGTAGACTCTCCGTTTCTCTGCCTCGAAGGTTCTTTTCTCCCTTTCTGTTTCTCATTTGCTAAGTAAGAAAGAGTTAACTCATAAATGAGAAGAATGTTGTTTTAGCTCCACAGAAAGCTTTTAAGGATAGGGTCAATGCAAAGACCAGATTCTTCATTAACTCATTAACAAGACAGGTCACTGTGGCCTAAGGGTTCGTTTATCAGCAGGAAAACTTCAGCTGGTAATGGATGGTTGTTTCCTGCACATCTCAAAATCCAGAATGGAGAAGTAGACTCCATTGTGAGTCTGTTTCCTGACTTGGAAGGAAAGAAAATATTTTCATGATGACTATTCTTTTCTCAGGCTGGTGTTACATTTGGCCCAAAGGCACAATGGGCAAGCAAGGGGGCTTCCACTCCCAGAACACTTTCTAACGCTTTGTTCCCAGTTAATTATGTTCTAATGGTGCTATGTGTAACCTCATTGGGTAGTTTTTAAATGAATTTTTATGTAAATGTTAATAGCTGTAAATTAGGCAAGTTTCAGCAGTAATTGCCTGCCCATCCACATGCACCCTATGCCATCAGCTATGATTCTCCTTGATGGCTGCTGTTCTTGACTGTGACTTACTATTCTTAGTCCAAAATGGGATTCAAAGCTATTAATAACCCTATGAAAATCCAACTGGTTTTCCTATAAGTTCGGAAAGACTTTCTTTTGTAATACGGAGCTTGGCCTCTACCTTGAGGAGGAAAACCACGAAAGACTGAGCAATCATCGAACTGTCAAAAGAAGACTCGTAGTTTCTCTCCAAAATAAGTGATTGTTTGGATTAGCTGAGAGCTTAAAGCAAAACTCCCAAGGAAAACCTCTCAGCAGGGGGGATTATAAGCAGAGCTCCTGTGTATTTGGTATTGCTTTGGCAAGTAAGCCTTGGGAAGGCTACGTTGGCCTCATCACAACAGCAGAAGGGTACAGGAAAAAGAGACCTGGTTTCCCAGTCTCCTCTCCCAAATCTAGACCAGAAATGCTGACACACCTTCCACAGCTCCAACAAAAGGCAGGCAGCCACGGCATTTCTAGAGGAGGCAAAGCCACTGTGTTCCCTCTCCACTTCTTGTGTTTGCATTTGCCACCATTTCTAAGGCTCCCTTTCTGTGCTTGGTTGATTGCCCTTCTCAAGCCGCCAGCTCAGGAGGTGGTGTGGTACAAGGGACAAGACTTGGCTGGAGGAATCAAAAGGCCTCCGTCTTTTGACTCCGCTCTGGTCCTTAGCCTCTCTAAGCTCCCTTTCCCATGGTTTCTTTCTCTTCTAAAACTCTAGTGGCATTTTCTGAATTCCCAATATTTGTATGGTACACACATTCCAAGCTACACACTTCAAATATGAACCTCAGATGCCTGAATATCACAGGCCTTGCCGAAGGTGGTTGCAGTTGCTAGCAACCTACCACAAAATCCACTGCCAGGACCAATCTGTGGTTTGCTGTGTGAGGGGCTTTATAATCCTCTGCTGAGACCAGAGCTGACTTTTTACTATAAGATGCCGAGAACAGTGGTACTTTCTAATGGTTATTGCTGGGGGAAAATCTCAGATTTATTGTTTTGAAAAACTGCTACTCACTATAGTCACAAATCCACACTGGCACTTCTATTTTCACTGGTATCCTTCCCTACTCTCCAGGAAGAAAAAGTCTGTACAACAGGAACTCATGTGTACAAAACTCTGGTGTCTCTGCTTCATAATAGCTTTGGCAAAAGAAGAGTGTTTTCTTTACTAGCTGACTCATTAACAGAAAGACCCTAAAAGTTTGTTTAATTAGAACAAGAGGGGAGGCAGTCAGAAGGTCACTGCTGGCTCATCACTTCCCATACCCAGAGGCTGCCAGAGCCAAATCCAGTTACGGTTGTGACCAAATCCTGTGTATTAGCACACCCGCTCTCTAGCTGCACACAAAAACCGAATCAGCACCCTTCCTCTAGGCTCTTTCTGGGGAGAAGAAACAACATTTTGAGGTTAGATGGCTGGGTGAAGAGTCAGGAACCCTCATATTAACTTCAGGAGAAAACTTAGGTTAGTAATTCTCAATCTTGGGTGATTTTGCACCCACAGAACATCTGGCAATGTTTGGGGACATTTTTGGTTGTACAACTTGGGGAGGAAAGAGGCATGACTGGCATTGAGTGGGTAGAGGCTATGGATGCTGCTAAATATCCTGTAATGCACAGGACAGTTCTCCACAACAAAGGACTATCTCGCCCAAATGTCAGGGGTACAGAGGGTAAAAAGCCTGGCCCTGGGTGAGATGGCATTCCCTCTATCCAGTGGGAGCAACTGCAGATCTGCCGCCAGGACAGCAGTCTCCCTGACAACACAGCAGTCTTAGCTCTCGGGTAGAAAACAACTAGATTTAAGGTCAGGTCCGTCAGCAGACCCTGTGAGTCCCAAACTTCTGGCTGTTCTTAGGGAAGATGGAGACTGGCTTGGTCCCTGAGAAAACGGAAAGTCTCTGGGCTGAATTAATTACTTAATTACTTAATTAATTTTAATATTAAGTTTATTGGGGTTCTGGGCTGGATTTAAAGACTTTACTGTGTGACACTCAACATTTTTACCATTCAGTAAAAACCCTTTCACATTATACCCTGTGAGAGTATAAAATGCTGGTGGCACTAGATAGCCAGTTTTCCCTGCATGCACATGTTCTCCTCTCTCTTTTAATAGCAGTTCCTTTGTTGAGGATTCCACCTCTGAGCAGCCCTCAAGTGGCCTGGGAACAGCCTAGCTATGATTCCTGCATACTAGCGTGGTGACTCCATTTTTTCTCCAGCAAAAATGGTGCTGGTCCACATCATGTAGATGAGAAACAAACACTAATGGAACTGTTCGAAGACGGAAAGAAATTTTAGAGAAAATACATGTATAGGACAAAACAGGGGCAATTCCCACAGTCTTTAGGGGAGTGCAAGGTCCCAGAGCACATGAGCACATGAGGGAAGCCTGGGAGGGGGTCATGACTTCATCGGCAGCTCAGTTTTAAAAGCTTCCAAACAGAAACTAAGCAACAAGCTTTGGAAGTGCCTTAGCTAGTAAACTAAGTAGAACTCCTAAAGGTGGCCTGATGAGTGGAAAATGATCGCTATCCTAATACTGACTAACCCTACTCTCTTTCCTGCCATTCCACTGTAAATAAGTTAATCACTGCAAGAAAAGCTTACACAAGATTGATTTCCCAAGGAGGCAAAGAAAAGAGAATGATTTGGTGGATAATTTGATAGTTGAGTAGACTGAGCAACAGATTTAATTATGAGGACATTTTAAGAATCTCTAGTAAGAAACAGTTTTCTCCTTATCCCCAGATTAAAGCAGCCTGAAGACTTTTAGAGCTCTTATGGTAGGACAATGGGCTGTAATAAACCATAGTTACTTAAAACCCAATGGAGCAATTGCTTGGCTGTTGGATGAAACTAATCTCTTGCAGCAGTGCACAAATTCTAAAACTAATGAAAAGCTTGCCCCGTCAGCATGTACAAGGCTTTGGAGCCTATGTGTTTTTCATTGCTATACACAAATATAAAAAAAGGAGTCAGGGCGATGATTGCACCACAATGTGGATGTACTAAATACCACTAAACTGTATACTTTAAAATGGTTAATTTTCTGTGGATTTCATCTCAAGAAGGAATCATGAGTTAAACCACTTTGGTTACTTTAGAAAACAAACTCATAGGAAGTATATCTATTAGAAAAATTCCTATAATATAATGGTATAATTCAAGACCAAACAACCATATTATAGCTCATGTTTAGCTGTTTTATAGTAGATGTGTATTCACATGAGAAGAGCAAAAAAGAAGGAAAAATGAATGAAAGACTACTCAAAATAGATTTTTAGAATGAAAATAATATTCCTTAAAAAGAGGCAGTGGCAACATCATTTAGAAAGAATACTCCAAAAGCTGAGAGTTTGGTAACAAAGGATCAAGATCATTTGTCCCTGTTGTGATTGGTTTGAGGTAGACCAATGTGAAACCTCAAATATAAGAAATGTAATTGAGTAAACTTTAAAACCTTGGGAAAAGTTGACATGTTCAATATATGTATAATTTAGTCTTAAGCTGGGGTCCAGCTGCCACAAGACTAGGTCACGTAATCAGTGACTGCACTGGGGCTGCACAAGGGAATAATCAAGGTCTTCTTGACGTGAGGTCTGGAGGCTTCCAGGTTCCCACCCAAGAAGAAATCAGAATATTCATTAAGAGAAAATAACAGAATTGGATGATAGTGTGAGCAACACTGAGTGGTGGATCAAATGTAGATGTTCAGTGTTCACAATACACCTCCCAGGAGGGCTTGCCTTGCTTAAATTTCAAAGGACACACAGTGCTTACTAGTACCAGTGCCCATCTAGTGTTAATAACCGAAAGGTGGTGAGACCATGTCCTGGATTGTGACATGAATGCTCCTGGTGAAATGTAAATGGAATAGCCCAAGGACCAAGAATGTTAACTCGCCAAAGTTCCCTCGGAGTAAATGCTCTAACACACATAGTTTCAGATGGATGGACAGGATGAAGGAAGCAAGAACAAACAACTACATTTCCTGATATTCTACACTACACATACTTTGATTTTTCCAAGACAGTTTTAAAAACTTCCATTCAAAACAATGCGGAACATTCCCTGCAGAAGCCTGGGTGTGCCACCCACACTCTGGGAATCACCCAGCTCCATGCCTCTCCTCTGAGGCAGTATTTTGCTACCTAATAGACTTGAAAATCCAGTCACCAGGACTCCCCGACCCCAGCCCCCAAATGAGATTCAGTTTTTTTGGCGGGGGAAATGCAGATGGTCTCATCTACCTTGTCCACGTAACAGGAAGTAGTTGGTACCACAATGCATTCTGGGAGCTCAAGTTAGCGTCAACATTCCTTTATTAATACCAACAGACACTAATGCAAAGTGACCCGGAAAAAAAAAAACAAAAACAAAAAAACTGAAAAGCAAAGCAATAAAGAAAGATGAATTTAAAGGGAAAAAATTCTGACTTTATAGTAGGGAGAAACCTGGCAGACTCCACTTTACTTAAATGATGAAGGTTAACATCCCCAGTAATACGCTGATGCTCTGAGCAGTAAGAAGGATGTACCACCTCTGGCAGTCTTTCCAAATATCCATGATACCAGTCTCGGCATGAGAAACTATGAGGCAAACTCAAATAAAGTGACATTCTACAAAACACCTGAGCAGTACTCTTTAAAGTATCAAGGTCATGAAAAATAAAGACTTAGAAACTGTCAAAGATTAGAAGAGACTGTGGAGACATGACAGCTAACCAACCGCAAAGTGAAATTCTGGTTTGGACCTTGGAACATGAAAAGGACGTGAGTGGGAAAACTAAGGAAATCCTAATAAAATCTGTTGTTTAGTAAAAGTGCAATAAACTGCAAGTTGTTTTTTCCTTTTTGTTTTACCGTAAATAAAACTTTATTATTTATCTACTGCAAACTCCTTTTTTTTTGTATTGAGATATAATTTGTGTATCATAAAAATGCATTCTTTTAAAATGTACATTTCGGTGGTTACTAGTATAGCCATAATGTTGTGTAACCATTGCTATTAGCTAATTCTATAACATTTCCATCAGCCTTCCCCCTGCCAAAACAAACCAACCCCTGTATCCATCAGCAGTCTCTCCCCATTCCTTATCCTCTCCAGCGCCTGACAACCACTGATCTACTTTCTGTCTCTGCGTACTCTGGATGTTTCCCAACTGATAGAAATCTGGGTTGTTTCTGCCCTTTGGCTATTATATATAATGCTGGCATGAACATATATTTGTATGGACGAGAGCTATCCAGCTGTCCCAGTATCATTTGCTGAAAAGACTATAATTTCCCCCATTTAATTATCTTGGCAGGCTGGTCAAAAATTAACTGACCATAAATGTGAAGGTATATTTCTGAACTTTCAATTCCATTCCATTGGTCTATGTATCTATCCTTATGTCAACATGACACTGTCTTGATTACTGTAGCTTTATAGTAAGCTTTGAAGTTGGAAAATGTGAATCCTCCAACTTTGTTCTTCTAAGACTGTTTTGGCTATTCTGAATCCCCTGAGTTTCTATATACTTTTTAGAATCAGCCTATCAATTTCTACAAAGAGTCCACCTGAGATTCTGATGGGGACGGCGCTGAATCTGTACATCAATTTTGGGAGTATTGCCATCTTAACAATATTAACTCTTCCAAACAATCAACAAGGATGTCTTTCCATTTATTAAGATCTTTAACTTCTTTCAACAGTGTTTTATAGGTAGCAGTGAACAAATCTTAAACAACTTTTGTTTAATTTACTGCTATTTTTTTTTTATTTTTTGTGGTGCTTTTGTAAATGGGATTGTCTTAATTTCATTTTTGGATTGCTTATTACTAGCTTATCGAACTATAATTGATTTTTGTATATTGATCTTGTAACCTGCAACCTTGCTGAACTTGTTTATTAGTTCTCATCGTTTTTAAGAATCAAATAGGATTTTCATGTCATTTATGTCATTTATGAATAGAGATTTAACTTCTTCCTTTCCAATTTGGATGCCCCTTATAGTAGTTCTCTCCTTATTCCTGGGAGATACATTCCAAGACGCCCCATGGATGCCTGAAACCACTGATCCTTATGTACACTATGTTTTTTTCTATAGATGCATACCTATAATAAAGTTTAATTTACAAATCAGGTACAATGAGAGATTTACAACTAAGAAAACAGAACAATTATAACAATATACTGTAATACAAGCTATGTAAATGTGGTCTCTCTCTGTAACCAAGCTGGCTACTAAATGACTGATGGATGGGTGGTGTACACTGTGAGGATACCCTGGACAAAGGGATGACTTACACCCCAAACAAGACGGAGCAGGACAGAGGAGGACAGCAAGAAATTTCATCTCAATACTCAGAGTAGCACATAATTTAAAACTTATGAATTATTTCTGGAATTTTCCATTTAATATTTTTGGACTGCAGTTGAATGGGGAAAGAGAAACCACGGATGAGGGGAGACTACTGTATTTTATTTTCTTGTCTAACTGCCCTAGCTAAACCCTCTAGCACAATGCTGAATAGAAATGGCATGTGGGACATCCTTGTCTTGTCCCTATCTCAGGGGGAAGAGCATTCAGCCTTTCATGATTAATTATGATGTTGGCTATGGGTTCGTTTTTCACAGATGCCCTTTATCAGGCTGAGCAAGTTTTTTTCCATTCCTAGTTTGTTGCCTAAACTTCATTTCTTTCTTCTTCTTCTTTTTTACAACTGAATAATATTCTACTATATGGTATAATAATAAATATATTTGGTCTTTGTCCCCAGTTCCTGAGCCAGAGCTCCTAAAACACTTGCAATTTCTTGAGAGATAGGAATATCTTGTTATTCACAGTGAGAGCCCCTTTTGAACACACAGACAATCTCAGGACAGAGCTGGTCACAAGTGGTTAGAGGGCTGGAACTTTTTGTCCTACATATTAACCTCTGGAAGGGAAGAGGCAGAGATTAAGCTCTATAAAAACTCTTGAACAGTAAAATGTGATGAGCTTCTGGGTTAGTAAACACACTGAGGTGCCGGGAGTGTGGCACACCTGGAGATGGCATGAAAGGTCTGCACACCCCCCACCCCATACCCTGTCCTATTCATCTCTTCCATTTAGCTGTTTCTGAATTATATCCTTTACCATAAACTGGTAAAGTGTCATCCTGCGTTCTGTGAGGCATTCTAGCAAATTATTGAACTTTAGAAAGGGGTCATGGGAACCCCTGATTTATAGTTATTTGACAGAAGTATGAGTGGTCTAGCACTTATATTTGGCACCTGAAGTGGGGGGCTGTCTTGTGGGACTGAGACTTTAAGCTGTGGGGTGTACATATACTCTAGGTAGAATTGTATTGAATTGTTGAACACTCAGTTGGTGTCTAAGAGAATCAGAGCACTGGTTGTTGGTGTTGGAAAACACCTCAGAATTGAATGTACAACATTTTGTTTATACATTCATCAGTTGGTAGACATTGGGTTGTTTCCACTTTTTGGTTACCATGAATAATGCTGTTATGAACATTTGTGTACAAGATTTTGTGTGGACAAATGTTTACAGTTTTCTTGGGTATATACCTAGGAGTGGAACTGTTGGGTCATATGGTAAATTTATATTTAACTTTTTGAAAAACTGCCAAATTCTCTTCCAAAGCTGCTATAAACCATGCTACATTCCACCAGCAACATATAAGAGTTTTTTTCAATTTCTTCACACTCTCACCAACACCTGCTATTTCAGTCTTTTTGATTACAGCCATCCTAGTAGGCGTGAAGTGGTATCTCGTTGTGGTTTGATTTCCATTTCCCTAATGATTATATACGAGCTGTTTTAAATATCGTTATTTTAGAATTATTGCAAACATTTAATTGGACACAACTTAAGGACAGCCTCAAATCATGGAAATCCTTACCGGAAACCACAAAAACACAAAGGCATAAGTCTATTCATTATGGGAGACTTTATAAAATAACAAAAGACTAGAAACAACCCAAATGTTTATCAAAGAAAACTAACTGAATAAACTCTGGCACACGCAAACAATGAAATATCTTGCTTCTAAAAAAAAAAAAGAAGAATGAAAAAACTCTCTATATATTACTATCAAGTGACCTCTAGAACATATTAAATGAAAAAAAAGCAAGGCAAACTATATAGTATTCTACTGTTAATCTAAGTTAGAGGAGATATATATATTTTGTTAATAGATAAACCATTTAAAAAAACAGAAAACAGAATAGAGATAGAAGCTAAACTTATTTGAAAATTTGTTGTTTTATAGATTTTGCATTAAGTACAAAATAAAATTTAAGTAGAAACAAAAGCAATCCCTAAAAATTAAATATAAAACAAATGAACCTAAAATGTATCTAGTTGTGGTAGCATAGGTATTATCTATCACTCTGATACTTTTGTGTGTATATCATGAAATAAGGCAAATGGGTATTTATGTGATATCTTATAATTCCTGTTGTTTCTTTTCAGAGCTTCAGATTTAAGATAACCTGAGAGTCCTTAATTTGATTTGGAAGTAGCAGTATTGCTTTTAGAGAAAGAAAATAAAAACAAACAAAAACTCATTGCTCTGTATACTTAAAAGTCCTTGGGACAATGACCAACTCAGTAGCAACTAAGATTCCTTATCCCGTGTTCTGAAATAATGTTTCCCATTAGAAGGTACTAGGTTAGATAACTGATACTAGGTCTGGGGCAGAAAATGTACAAAATGAGCTTGGAATATTTTGTCATACCCAATAACATAGACGCTATCAAAGATTATTAGGGTCACTGTCAAAAAGACTTGTGAACTTACGTAAAGTACTGACCAAATGAAACAATTTCAAAATCGATAAGGATAATGACTGCGACAAATTGAAATAACAGATGTTTTAATTCATGAGTTCCTAATAAAAAATACTAGTTTAGTCTATGGCCATGCCACCCTGAACTAGCCCGATTCCATCTGATCTCGGAAGCTAAGCAGGGTCGGGCCTGGTTAGTACTTGGATGGGAGACCACCTAGGAAGACAAGGTGCTGTAGGCATAAAACAAAACAAAAAATTCTAGTTTATACCACTGAAACCAACTCATTTTGAAAATGGGTGAAAAAAAAATTAAGCATTTAGCAATTATTTTGTTTTCTCTACAGGAATTAGGAAACAAACAGATGAAGAGCAGTCGATATTATACAAGTATCATAACTAATAATTGAGGAAAGAATGATAGAATTAGACTGTCACTGCTATAGTCTAAATGCTTGTGTCCCCCCCAAATTCATGAGGGTGGAGCCCTTGTGACTGGGATTAGTACAGTGAAAAACCAGTTGTCCATGAACCAAGAAGTGGCTTTCACCAGACACTGAATCTGTTCATGCTTTCATCGTAAGGTTCCGGCCTCCAGAACTGTAAGAAATGTGTGTTGTGTATAAGCTAGCCAGTTTGTGGTAACTTGTTACAGCAGCCTCTGTAGAGACTATTTTTAATTGAAGTAGAATGCCTACACCCTTTGCTAAAATTACTTTTTATGTTTAAAAGAATTTCCACAGAAAAGTCCACAAAAACCCATTCTAAAGAATCCTAACTATACCAATCATGTCTCCAATAAAACAGGTGTTTTCCTAATACCAGTATTATAAAAAAAATTTCATTGTAATATACAAGGTTAACTATTTAAATATAAGGAAAGCTAAATGCAGGTCACAACCTTCATGTAACTCCTGTTTCTCATAGACTATTTAAAGTCCAGACAAAATGAAAGCTCTTCTTTTACAAAACTGACAGGGCAAATGTCCAAAGGGAGTCATTTGTCTATAGTGGGAATGGTATATGCCTCGCAACATGTCAATGGTCCCTCTTCCCACAACCACAGCAGACATCAGTAATCAATCATGGCAGCTGTTTTCTTCTGAGTCCCCACAGAGCTTCAGAATCTTTCTTTACATCACAATATGATAACATGACCAGTATTATTAGGTGTTAGGAAACCTATCTGCCACCCTTGTTTATGTCTTTTCTGCTGATTCCATATTCTTGGAAAAGCATCATGATACAATGGAAGAAGCTCAGGGTTTGGAGTCAGAAAACCTGGGTGTGAATCTGGATTCTGCCTCATATTTTTGGGCAAACTAGCAAACCTATTTAAACCTGTTTCTTCATCTGTGATATGGAGATGAAACTATTCCCTAGGATTAGAGATATACACTAAAATCAACCATGGTGAGTGCCGACTAAGTAACTATTATCATCATTCATTCCCAAGGCTTGTTGAAGAAACAGAGTACCACGTCATTACCCAACCCCTGGCTGCAGGGTGGCAGAAGGTGCAGCAGAGCTAGGGAAAGGAGATGCTGGCTCACAAAGAAACAGTGAACTATTGCCATTAAGATCCTGTGAAGGAATAGTATGTGGAAGCCCACAGTGAATTGTGGTGATCTGTGAAGAGCAGAAAGGATGTTATAAGCCACATGATTCTTTAACTGGGCTAGAGATGACTGCCTCTGATCAAAAATTGGTTAAGAGTTAGTTGTAGGGGTATTTCTCTTCCCAACCAGGATTTGAATCCTTTGAGGACAAAGACTTTTCTCTTTCTCTCTGTATCCTTAGAACAACACTTTGCTAAAAGTATTCTTCACTGCTAGGCAGTTAAAAAGAAAAAAAAAGCAAAGAAAGAAAAAAAGCCAGTTTCACTTAAGAATGAAGCAGACGTTTGCTGAGTGTGGAGGAGGAAGCTGAGACTATGGGATTACACAACAGGACATGGCTGGGGTGGGATGTCAAGCCCTGGTCTGCCTGACTCCAAGCTTGAAGTCATGTGAGTGAGGCTCACAGATGAGGAGGTTCCAAAAAACCCAAGACACATCTCTAGGGGAGGTGTCCTCATAATGGTACTTTAAAAACATGGGGGCCTCACTGGCCTATCAGTTTGGAAAATGCATTGTGGTTACGAAGGATGTTTACGTTAGGGGAAGCTGGGTGAAGGGCACATGGCACTCTCTATTTTGTAACTCTTCTATGAATCTAAAATTTATTTTCTTAAATGTGGTGTGGAAAGGGAGAAAGTGCTGTTTAAAAAACTGCTGCCTGGAGTATGCTGGATTAGATGCTAGAATACCAAAGGGAACACTCATGGGAAAACTGGAATAAAGTCTAGAGTTGGTTAACAGTTTTGTCCCATTACTGAGCTCTTAATTTTGACAAATAGTCCATGGTCATGTAAGATGTTAACTTTAGGATAAACTGAAAAGTATATGAGAACTATCTTCATAATTTTAGCAACTTTTCTGAAATAATAATCTATTCAGATTATTCAATGTAAAATTATTTTAAAATACCTATTTTTATAAAAAACAAAGTAAAAAGTAAAATAAAGTTCTATGTACCATTTTTGTAATTAATTTGTAATGCGATAAATATAATTTTATTTAAAACTGAGGTTATTAACTTAATGAATCTTAAATCTTAGTCATCTTTTTAATATTCTATTTTACAAAATGAGAAGTGAGCATAAAGCACTTTTGCTGAGAGTGGTGGTCTCCAGGAAAAGTGTTTGTGCAACTGAGCTGCAAGCTAAATAATCTGCTTTTTCCAGATAAACTATGGTTATTCATACTTGGGCACTTGGCAGTCATTTTCTCATTTCTGAAAAGCAAATGAAATAAGTCTGTCACTTCAAGAAGAACAACTGACAGTATTTGTTGCCAATGATAAATTTTCATTTTTAGAATTTTGGAAAACTTGCATTTACCACCGTGAGCTGGACAGTTTCCCAGTACTTAAAGACTTTCTGATGAGACTGGCAGTGATATTAATGTATGTGACTTATTAATTAAATTAGTCAACATTAGTAAATCTATATAACCAAGTGAACTAGTTATTTTCCAAATGACTAATATATGGTGTTACAAATCATGCATATTGGTAAAAAAAAAAAAATATTCAAAGTGCAAGTGAGACCAAAGATTTTAATTTAATAGTACAAAAAGTTTATGGATATGGTTTCAGATTCCGCATTATGGCTCGACTTTAAAAAAAACTACCACCGTTCATATTTTGGATTAGTGTCCTAGAATGATCTCTTAAATTATCTAAAAATTATTAAAATACTCCTTTCCTTTGTTAACTACATATCTGCATGAGCCTGGATTTTTTTCATATAATTCAAACAAAATGACCTATCAAAACAGACTGAATGAAGAAGCAGATCTGAGAATCCAGCTATCTTCTATCAAGCCAGACATTAAAAAGATAAAATCATAATACAACTCTCCTTGCTAATTTTTTTTGGAAGTTACTTATTTATATTATGTTAACATGTAATAGGTTTGTTATTCTTATTGAAAAATGAATTAATATTTTAAATTGTTCTCAGTTTTTTATACGATAAATGACAGTTATAACCCAACCCAATAATTTTGAAGAGTACAAAGAGGTCCTGAGAACAAAAAATCTGAGAGCTGCTGACATAGGGTAATGTGCATACAAGCTCTTTCCTCCAACAGGAAAAAAACAAAGCCAAATTCTTATTAACAGGGAAAACTTCACATCACTGGCTCCAAAACAGCAAAGCTCTGCAGAGGTTGATATGCTGGGAAGAGGATTAAGTGTTGATTTTTTAGTTAGTCTATTCACTGATTTTTTTTTCCCCTGTAAAGACTCTTAAAGAGCAAAAAATAAGACAAAACAACAACAAAACCAATTTTCATGCCTTGGTTCCCCAAACCATTAAGTCAGTCTTTCCTGAGACTCCAGGACTTCCACGCAGCCTAGAAGCAGTTTCCCTGACCATCACCACCTCCACCTAGTGCTGACTCAAGTGGCTCACCTGCTATCAGATTCTCTTATCTTTTCTCCAGGAATAAGAGCCCTAAACAAATTAGGAGACACATTCGGGACTATTAAAAATAATTGGTTTTGAATTCAAACCAAAAGGATAAAAACTGCTGGCCCAGTAGGGATGTGCTTCACTGCCTACTCGACCAAAGTCAATTTCTCAGAGTGCTGCTGTTTCAGAAGTACCACCTGAAGTTTTCAACGTTTTGTTTATTGTGCTATCAAACCTCACATTTGCATTGCTAATAACACTCTCCAAAGAAAGTTTTCTACTTGGCTGAATCTTGTATACCTTTTAACTTTGTGAACCCTGATCTCCCAATAGGGCTAGGTTCCCCAAACCATTCTCTGACTTATCCACACATACCTCTTATTACATCAAACAAAAGATGGCTTCTGGAAGGAGGTCCTTTCAGAAAGTAAACACAAGGGTCCTTATACTACAATACAGCTTTATTTCATAGACCTGGGGACTTTCGGGTAAAAGGCAGGAAAGGGATGTAGACATCTCAAACGAGAATAATGCATCTAATCAGTCTCAACCCCTGACTGGGTGTTGAGTCAGATGGCTAGGTAGTGAATAATATTCCTTGGAGCCAAAGTAGTAGGAAAAATTCAAAATTCTGGTATTAGATGAATAAGAGAAGCCCTAGGGGAAATAGAGCTGAAAAATTTCTATGGTACTGGCAGATAAAAAAAGTATAAACCATTTTTCTAATAAGATCAATTTACACATGTAGAACTATACCCACCTATTAACTGTATCAGTAACATGAACAAATTATGTTGTGTGTAAGTGGGGTCCATGTAACTCTTATCAGTTACCAAGGTGTCACCAAGGCCTATTAAGACTTAAATAAAATTGGTTCAATTTGTCATCTTATAAATAGGGAAATCATGTATCCCAGCCACTCTCTTCTGGATGTTCTTCGGCCTTTCTTTTATTAGTTGCTTCTAGCTTCAATTTTTTCAGTTGTGTTGAATTCATAATCTCTACTGTCACTCGTCTTTAGCACATACTGTTTATACACACAAAGTTCTATATGTTGGGGCTGTGGACACCAACCCAATTCACAGAATGGGAAGGGGGTGGGGGGAGGCAAGGTATAGGTGTAAAAGAGGAAAGAAATCTCAAGCCAGCACAGTAAAAGACTTACAGTGAAATAGAGAACTAGCGATCTCTCTTTTGGGGAGTCCCTGGGAACTTCTCACCAGCTGTCCATTCCCCGAAGGTCCTAGAATGGTCAAGAACTGTCTGAAACTGTATGTCAAATTTATGTACGTGCATACATGTAATTTTTCTAGGAGATAGGTCTATAATTTTCATCAGATTTTCAAAGGCCTCAAGACCCAAGAAAGGTTAAGATGGACTTTGTATTCAGGTAAACATCAAAGTATACTCTAACAGTAGACAAAATTATTGTCTCCCCACTAGATAATATATCAGTAATGGGGAAATGCAAATTAAGACTAGAGACAGCAGTCCCCAACCTTTGTGGCACCAGGGACCAGTGCACCTATGAGAATCTAATGCCTGATGATCTGTGGTGGAGCTGAGGCGGTGATGCTAGCTCTGCAAATACAGATAGATGAAGCTTTAATAGCTCCTCGCTCACCTCTTGCTATGCAGCCTGGTTCCGGTACCAGTCCACGGCCCAGGGGTTGGAGGCCTCTGCTATAGAATATACCATTTCACACCCATGACACTGGCAACTCTGGAGTCTGCCAGCACGAAGGCTGGAGCAACAGGAACTCTCACCTGCTGCTGGATTGGTTCGACCACTTTGAAAAACAAATTGACATAATTTTCTTAGGTTAACATTGAAACATATTCTAGACTCAGCACATTCATTCCTTGAGTAGTTTTTCAAATTCTGGTTTAATTTAGTGGGTCATGACCAGAATTTATTTTATTTTAATGAAAGAGATTGGCATAAAATGTTTTATCTTTACCTTATTACACATAAGTATTGCATTTTAGGAAAAGTTTTGTCTTGTGTGTAGGTTACTGTGTGCATGCAAACTGGGTTCACAATGAAAATCTATTTCTTACTGTGGGGTCATAATTAAAAACACTTCCCCCCCAAAATGACCTGGAGAAACCCCCACACATGGGCACAAGGAAACATGTATAGGACTTTGCACAGCAGTGTTTTTCTAATAGCAAAAACTGAAAACAATATAGGAAAATGCAAAAATTGTGGCATATTCACGTTATGGAATATATAATAAAGCAGCGAATACGACTGCACAAAAGCCTAATACTGAACTCAAAGAAAAATGTATACTGTTGGACAACATTATTGCAAGTTCAAAACAAGCAAAACTAGGGATACTCATATAAGTGGTAAAAAAAAGAAAACTAAAGAAAAGTAAGAGTGATAAAAATAAAATTAAGATGGTGGTTACCTCTTTGGGGTTGAAATGGGTTGCAGTACAGAAGGATACATAGCAAATTTCTGAAGTTCACTAATGTTTTCTTTCTTAAGCTGGACAGTGACTAGATGAGTATTTGTATTTCTTATATGTACATTACACGTTATTTGTATGCAGAAAATATAATGAATGGAAAAACAAAGCTCTGTCACTAAAAAAAGTACAACAAACAGCAGCACTTTTGCTACTCGCCACCATTCAAGAACTCCCTTGAGCCCGGATTTGATCTCTAATATTACATTCTACTCAAAGAAACCAGAACTCGTTGGATGGGAAAGTACTCCATGTTTTGGAGCAAGAAAACAATCAATATTGTTCTGGTACTTTCTAGCACTGCCAGAAAGCGAGAATGTTTTTAAGTTTGTCAGAGTTAAAAAGTCAAAGGAGTCACCTTAAAGACAATGCTGTAATAGTCTGATTATAACAATGTGAGCATCGAAAATAAAATAACTATGGTTAACTGAAACATTAATTTTGTAAAAGCAATTTAGAATTACAAATTGATGTTCAGACGGTCTGAAGTGCATTTTTGTCCTGGAAAGGAATAGTAGCCCTCTTCCTCCATCTCAGTAACACCCAATAGGAGCAAAAGATAAAGATGATAACAACAGATACAATAACCACCTCTCTGCAGCTGATTTAAATCCTCCTTTCTAGTTTTCTATTCACTGCAAAAAATCAAGATAACTAGAAACTAGCTACTAGTTTACCTCCAAACCAGACAGTAATGTTTTATAATAATTTTATTTATAATACATTTTATCTGTTAAGTTGTTTAAAGTATTCAAAAGAATAAGCCACGTTAAATTTTAATGTTTAATATTTAAACAGTAATTTTCAATGGACAAATTAAATTGACTATTAAACAACTCAAAGAAATGTTTCAGATGTTAAAAAATTATATATATGACTTCTTTTTTTTGAAAGCAACAGTAAGATATAGCAGTTGACCAGTCACACGATCTCTAGTAATATCCAACTTCTTGAGTATTAAAATGCATTTTTGGCTATCCTTCAAATATGCCACATATTCTCCAATTTTTCCTATAACTATTCATTAACTCAACGATTATTTATGGAGTACCTTAAGAATAGTTTATTCTTAACATATTCTTAACATAAGAATAGTTTATTCTTAACATAAACTATTCTAGGTGCTGCTGATAGGGAAGTAAGCTAAACAAAGCAGACTGGGTTCTCCACTGTCTTGGGGTTCATGGCCTCAGTATTAAAACATGGCCCTGTACACACTGATAATATCCGACTGCCTAGTAATAAGAACTTTCATAGGTGAAATTCTGGGATTAAGTCACAGATTCAGGTCCCCATAAATCCTTCCCAGAAAGATACTGCCATCAGTGTTACAGAGTTTGCTGCTTTGGCACAAGAAGAGCTTCAGCAGGAACTGTAAGTCTCATCTCAAAACAGAATGTTAAGTCAGATATTACAAAAAGTTAGAAAGGGATAATGATCTGAAAAGCTCCGAGAATGAAAAAACGTTTACAATACACAATAGAACTGCCAAGGCACCTGCTCCCTCCATGAATGTACTGTAGAAAATAACTGCACACATGGATATGTTCTCTACTTCTAAGGCTCTTTCTGATTTTCCCATGTTTGTTTCCTCTTTGGTTCCCCTGGTTTCCTTGTATTTGTTTTCAGAACCTTTGTTTGCTCTCTTCCTTCTCCTATTCTGCAGTGTGCAGCTATGAAATGGGCTGGAATTGAGGCCTAAGAAAAATAAGCAAAAGAGCCTGTCTTGACCAATAATTCCCATATCTACAGGAAGTTATTTGTATAAGATGAAAAAACTCAGAAAGGCCCAAGTATTCAATGAAGTTATTCTTTCCCAGAAGAGGCGCTTTGGCTGCCATCAAACATTTGCTAGTTCCTACAGCGTGTGAGCTACACAAATTAGGTGGCGACAGATGGGACAGCTCTGCGTCACTACTATCTTTTCCTGTTTCCACTTGTCTGCTACACAAGATTCAAGGCAAAAATGTTTTGCATACCAGAAAACAAGTCTCCAAAGAGACCAATGGTTTTGCCTATAATCTATGGTGCAGCATCCTACTTTGGGTAGAGAGGTAGGGCCAGGCTGTAGCTCTAGGAACGCTGATACCAACGAGTGTGCTGAAAAGACCAGTAAAGTGGAAAATAACATAGAGCATAAAGCTCTTTTGAAGAGTCAATCTCTTGTCTCCCCTTCCAGGCAAGGCAATCCTATGTTTTGGATTTTCCCGGACAGTCCCAACTTTTAAATTTTACTCAATGTATAACTACATTTGACTTTAGCTCAAAAAAAAAAAAAACCAAACCTATGGCACAATAATGAAGCCAATCTCAATCTACAACACAAGCTGTGAGCTGAAGTACTTTCCAGAAGAGTGCTCTCTGCTTTCATTCCTACTTATACAAGCAAACCTAAGTTGAAGTTCTGTTTATAAGAGGGAAAACAATTACTTTACTATAAAACTGTAGTTAGTGTGGGCCCTCCTACTGACTATAAACCTTCTGTTCCATGGGGTTATTTTAAATAAAACAGACGTTAATTCTTTTTTAAACAATGATATTACATGGAACCAGAGGCAAGGGCAGGAGGCCACTGAGTAGACCTCAATGACTGCACAAGAGCTCCAGCTGAGAGGTTCTGTTACTATGGCAGCGGCAGATCTTGTGGCAATGGAGCATCTTGTATCTGGTATAAGAAAACCGTTGCTCTGAAATTTAGCTGCTGAGACTACTGAAAGCAGCATCAGTAGGAAACAGACGAAATAGCCAATTTCATCCATGCACAAAGAAGTGTTTGGTGTAATGCCTTTTATGCTGGGGCTAGAGTCAGGTTTGGTAGTACAAAGCCAAATGAAGTCTTTTTTTAAATGTTTACTTTATTTAGAGAACTACATAACAAATCAAAGAAGAAGACAGAAAAAGAAATCTTTATAGCAAAAAAAAAAAAAAAGAAAAATATTTCATGTGTGAAAGTCTAATTAAGCACATTTTATGGCCCTGTTTTGCGACACTCACCTTCTAAACTGCTCATTAATACCACACTGTTCATCTAGTGCACAGTCTATGGGGAACTAGAGCAAAGCTAGGAAACTTATTACCCACATAAAATGGTGGCTGGGAGGGTTATCTGTCTTCTGGCAACTGTCCAGAACTGCTCCGCACTGACGGGTGGGAAACTGACATGAGTTCCCCATACTCACTCATTTAATAAATATTTCCTGACAAACTATTATGAACCAAGGACTAGATCGAGAATACTGAACAAACAGACTTGATTCATGCCTTCAGAAGGGAGTTAACAGTCTAGTGGGGAAGAAGAGAGGTGAAAAAATAAAATATAAGCGAAAATCCATGTAATTACAGATTACATGGTAAGTGCTATGAAATAAAAGAATAAGTAAGTGCTATGAAATAAAAGAATAAGGGGCTTGACAGATGACGACAGTGGGAACCAAATTTAGATTGGAGAGGTGTCTCCTAAAGCTCTTCTCCCCTCTAAGTATTTAAATAATTTTTAAAAGTCTATTACTTTAAGCATCTTTTTGCCATAAGAGCGTTATTTAATAATTCAACTTTTATAATGATAATTAATGTACAAGCACAAAATTCAAAAGGTATTAGAAAACAAGCCTCCCCCTCTACTCTCCCCTATCTTCCAGCTACCAAATTCCCCCTCCCCTGAGACAAATACTACTATTAGTTGTTTGAATATCCTTCCAGAGATATACTAAACCTGCAGTTCTCAAAGTGTGGTCCAGAGACCCCGAAATCTCTTCAGGCTGTCCAAAAGGTTACAACTATTTTCATGAAAATGCTAAGACATTATTTGCCTTTTTTCTCGCATTCTCTCACAAGTGCACAGCAGTTTTCCAGAGGCTACGTGACAGGTGACAGCGTCATCACTCTGTTAAAGGAACTTGTGAAGCAGATATGAGAATCCAGCTATCTTTTGTTAAGATGTTAGAGATTTGTAAAAATGTAGAACAATGCCATCCTTCTCAGTACATTCTTCTTTTTTGAGGAAAATATACTTATTTTTCATAAAAATGCTTTTTAGACTAACATGTAATAAATTTATTACTATTTGAAAATAAATGTTTTAAATTTCTTAGTTTTAATTTCTAATATAGTAAATATCAATAGATATTAAAAGATCAATAATTTTATGACTGTAAAGAAGTCCTAAGAGCAAATAGTTTGAGAACCAATAATCTAAGCATTTATAAATATGTTAATTGTTCATTTTTTTTTAGCATTTTATTTTATTATTAGTTTCAAGTATAACTGTTCATTTTTAACCCTACCAAACACAGTCATCTGTTGCGTTATTTTGGTGGATGTTTTAGATTATGTTTTAAGTAGATGAATAATAAGAAGGAACCCAAGTTACTTATTTCTGGCTACGATGTGTGTGGCTATGATGTGTTGTAGATTATTTGGCCATTAACACAACACAAATTTCACCATGGTGACTGGTTAGTTGTTTTTCCATATCATCGTAAACATTTGACATATTAATAGGTGGAGTTACTCTAAGTCTATAAAAAGGTTACAAATCAAAAAGTAATTATAACACATATGTTTATATATGTTATATATCTGAAGTTGGTATCTGAAATTGAATAACAAGGGTAAATACATACCTGTGGTGGGAGAGTAAAGAGAAAAGCTATCTATTTTTAAATGGAATAACATGGTAATGGTGGAGTAGCTTTTTCGAACTAACCCTCCCACAATCAGAAACAATATAAACTCTAAACAAAATCTGAAAAACAAGTATTGAAGGCACAAGACAGCAACCAAATGAGGTAGAAATTGGAGCGGAATCAACGCTTGGAAGAAGGCAAATGACAGCTGAGTTATAGGGCTTTGCCTGTGGGCACGCACCAGTCCCTGTGGCATGGAGTGTCTAGAACTTAAGCAGAAAACTGTATCTTCATGGCTTGAGGAGACACAGCACTGAGCTTGGCTGTAGAAGCAGCTGAAAAGTGAGGGGGACAATCCCAACTCAATAAGAAGATACACGAGTCATTGCCTTTTTCAAACATAGGCTAAAAATAATTTAAAAACATTTCATCAAATATCTGTTCATATGGCTAGTAAACATATGAAAAGATACTCAACATTATGAGTTATTAAATACAATGGGTTACCACTATGCACTCACTAGATTAAAAAGACTGACAATACCAAGCATTGGTGAAGAAGTGGAGAAATGGGAACTCTCTTACATTGCTGGTAGGAATGTAAAATGGTACAGCCACTTTGGAAAACAATTTGGCAATTTCTA